>NC_134652.1:2084976-2092476 GCF_030463565.1 Pelecanus crispus
AGTGAAAACCTAATTGCTTGACAGGCCTATAACTTTGTGGTACGCTCTCACCTTGTTAGGTCCTTTTCTGATGCAGTTCAAATGAAGTCTGGCCGCAGGTGTGCCTAATTTACCTCGCAACAGAACGTGTTGAGTTTAATTGCACAGTGGTTGTTAGGAAAAATTGGTGGGTGGAATATCAAGTGACTTACTGTACGGGGATGGCAGATGGGCGTTGAGAGGCATCGCGAGCTAAGTGTATAGGTGAGGTGAGTTAATAAAAGATGTAAATTTTATCTTAAAATAGTGAAGTCTTGTGGTAGGTAATACATTTTAATTAAGATGGTAGCAGTCCCCTTTCTAGCAGCGTGAAAAAATCAGAGCAAAGGAACATCACAAAGACTGCATTTTTCTCCATATCAGTATTTTAGGAACAGCTTAGTATGCTTAGGAAGGCTATTCTGCAAGACTGTATTTATTAAAAAGACTACATTTGTGCGTATAATGCAAAAAATAGGCGAGGCGAATCTAGAAAGGCTTGCATTGTCATTCTGTTGGTAGCAATGAAGTTTGAGACATGACCAAACTGAGCTCTGATCCAGCTCCTTGCTTCTTACTGTGTTGCAACGGTCTTGTCTTGGCAGGGCAGGGATCACAGGGAGCGCGTCTGGTCCTGTTCTCTCTGCAGTAGGGGTGGGTTCATTGTGCCCACGGTCCTTGTTGGTCCGCTGAGAGGAACGATCAAGTCAGTCGTCTTCTCCTGGCAAGCTTTGAGAAACGCCCTGCCTGGGAACATGGTTTTTAGCTTGTGTTGTCTTCCTCTGAAAATCTTGTCTTGATGCCACATGTGCTCTGAAAACACAGATTAAAAAATAGAATAAAATATCTCAGTATCAAGGAATGCAGCAGAGCTGGAATACGAGTGCTGCTTGTGTTCACCCCAGTCTTGTGGCTTCAATATTTAGCCCAGTGCTCAGGGTCATCCTGGTAAACCTGAAGATGTCTAATTCCACCAAACGTGGATTCTTTTCACCAAATAATTGAACAAATACCAGTTCCAGTTGATGTTTAGTGAAAGGGTGCTTAATGGCCCTTTTTCTTTTGACAGGATGCAAGCTCTCTGTATAGACACATTTCATCAGGAATGCTTCACGTTAAAAACAACACACAAGGAGCAATACTTAGCATTCCTGGTGCACAATTCATTGGAGAATTTCAGAGCAATTTACAAACATTAGCTCAATAAGCCTCACAACACCCATTTGAGATCAGAAAAAAAATAGATAAGATACTTCTCTTCAGCCTGACTGTGGCATTAAGGAGCTGTAAAGCTGGAGGCTCTCCCCACCTCCTGACTCTCCAGCAGCTGGTGGTCCTGTACTGATGTGGGCATCAGCTGGTCCTTGCACACCATCGCAGTCCATGTGGTGGAAGTTATGCAAGAAAGAATAGAGGTATGATAGAAATGCCATTACGTTTAGGCTATACTCAGTTGATCTGGAGCTCATAAATATCTTAAAAAAAAAACCCAAACCAAGGCAGATAAAATTAGGATGAAGGTGTGGCTAACAAAGGTGCAGTTTTGTGGAGTTGCTGATAGTGTCCCTGCAACTGTATCCAGAAAACATGAGTTCAAGTGAGCATCCGAGCTAGGAGATCACGTCAACCACCATGGAAATCCAGCTCTCTTTCAGCTCGACAGCTAAACTCCCTTTACAGATTTTGGGATAGGAACTTGTAAAGAAATGTGCGTTCAGCTGAACAGACAGTATCGATTTCTTTATGCACAGTTGCAGTAAACCTAGCCGTTTCCCTCCTTGCCTCTCTGATATGAGAGATTGCTCCTTCAGCATTAGCATCCCGTATTGGTATTAGGGTCCTGCTCAAGCTTTAACTGAAAAGGAAGAGCTGTGATTAAAAGCATCAGTTTGTGATATGGGGACGCTCCTTTGTAATGCTCCTGTCCAGCCCCTGAAGCTCTGCAGGAGTGAGCGTGACGTGGTGCAGCCGCGGTCGTACTGTCTATCGGCCGTGGTTGGGCCATGTTGGGTTCTGAAGGAGGGAAGAGGCGCCTGGCTTGCCTCCTGCCAGGAATGCTGTTGGCACACGGGAGCTTCTGTGAGGTGTATACAGGGAGAATAGTGGCAGTCACTTGTAAAGATTGACTTGGATAAATGGTAATTGTTCATATTCTAAATGTAAAAGCTCTGCCTAACCTCGCTATTCAGCATGTATCAAGTTGGGCAGCACAAGCTGCTGGGCTGGCGCATCTGAGGAACTCTGCATGAGGAGAAAGTCCTGAGCCTTGCTTGTCATTAGCTGTCAATTGTTAGCTGAAAACAAGGCCTATTGGACTTTTTTAAAAATTATGACATGTCAAAACATAGCTACATAAAGAAAAGACGAGGCATTAGGCTGTGAACATCCTCCTGCATGAGGGCAGGACAGCCAGGGCCCCCCCATCTTGCATAGCCTGAAGGGTGGAGACATCCCTTATCAGCTCGTTCCTCCAGTGCAGGAGGGCAGCATAAAGGAGTTTGCACCTTTCCAAGATTTTCCCCTTCCTATAAGTGCCTGCTGTGTTCCCGGGAGGCAGCGTTGCTACAAAAACGGTTCATGGGGAGATGCCTAGATGATAAGGGTTAGTCCTAAATAATTGCTGGTTGCTGCTCAGCAAAAATAAGCTGGATTTCCATCCCCGGGTAGAGTGACACCTCACAGCTAAAGGCTGGCAAAGGTTGAAGAGGTCGTAAGACAGGGCCTAATTTGCCATGTTCCTTTCCTTTCAAAAACAATGAGGGAACCGGGGCCTTGCCGGTGGGCAGATCCCGCCTGGATCTCCCTGGAGTCAGCAGGAGTTGGATCGAGTCCCTTTGAATAGCGAGAGTTTCCAAACCGGAGGCAAAGCCGAGTGTTTTTCAGAAGATTGATCATTCGTTACCTTGGAATTTTTCGACGTAGAGGTCATTACTGCTAATATAAGTTGTGAAAAAATAAAATGTATTAAAAAAATAGAGACAAATTCTCATCTGGTGTAAGTCATTGCCTTTGAAGTCAATGAGTCATTGAAATCAACTTTCCCACACCGAGCTAAGGATATGGCCTGGAGTCAATACATTTGTAGTTGTTGAAAAATTAAAAATATAAATTTGCCTTTCCCTGGAAATAATGTTCTGTTTACGACAGAGATCTTATGCTTTAAAATAAGTTCATTAACTAATAGGAAAGTAATATTTCACTACCAGTATTCTTTTGGGTATAACTACTTATGATTAAATTTTATTAAACTTTTTTAAAATTGGATTTACGTTTTGATGAATCTAATAGATTTCAATTTTGTATTTTTATAGATTCTTTCTAAAGTTTTTCCTCAAGTGCAATCAGAACTGTTTGAAGAATGCAGGCAACCCGCGAGACATGCGAAGATTCCAGGTACAGATCCCTCTTAAAGAATAAATGATATATAAAAGGCTTACTCGCATCTTCATCTTGAACTTTTTTAATGAAAAAACAGTATCAGTGCTTCTACTTAGTGTAGTTCCAATGCTGTGTGCCTTTAAAAAAAACTCTGGCAGTATTTTACATTTCCCCCGCTAATTTAAATGCTGGTTCTTGGGACTCGCCAAGTTCTGCGGTGGACTGTAATGGACCAATGCGGAAGCAAGTGGGTCTCTCCTCAGAAAGTATTTCCACAGTTTTCCTTCATACTAACACCTTGCGTTGTCGTGTGGCCTGTGCTCAGACCTGCAGAGGTTTTACATATGTAGACTGAGGAGCATAACCTTACTAACAGACTCGACCGCGGACGGCAGTGAAGTTTGGGTCTCACACAGGGGGTTTTCACATTCACAACTTGTAAATCCAACAGTGGTGGTCCAACCACATATTTCTATTGCAATTGTGTTAGAAAATGCTTAATACTTCACTTTCTCCTTACAGCTTTTGAAATATCCTGTGGTGAATCATAACACTACAAAGAGACAGCTGACGTGATGGACAAATGATTTCCTCCGTATTCGGGGTCATTTGAAATGCTTGTTAGGAAATATATGTTTTTTATTTCAAAATATTTCACGATGATTCATACTTGAGTCTAATAATAAACTAGTATTGAGACGTTCAAAACTTTCTTATTTTTGAGAAGAATAGCTTGTGGTTAAACTTGATAGCAAAACATGTGACATCTGTTTTCATGCACAGCCAACCAACCGGTGAAGCCAGAACCCTTGAGCCAGCCAACAGAAAAGATCTGTAGCTGGAAAAAATATTTCTTCAAAACAATTGAGTCAAGCTTCCATTTTTCATGCATCTCAGCTTCACGTGGCATTGGTGATATTGATCCATCTGAACAGAACAGAAGGTCAAACCTGGAATGAGTGGAAATGTCCTCTTTGTCTCACCGATGACTAAATGAAGCATCAGTCATGAGTGATCTTGTGGTCGACAATGGAGCCAGTAGGCACTAGAAAGACTTTCCTGGGTCTCTTTAGCTAATCTCCCTGCCTCTCAGAAGGTTTAACTGGACTTAACAGTATGTCAGATCTTGAACAATATTTTTAACTGGTTTCACTGTCTCAGCACCTTTCTTTAGGTGCACTGCAGGAATAAGCCGATATAACAAAGCATAGCATGTCTACTTTCTTTTGCTGAACTACAGTATTTTCCCTTGGTGACTGACCTATATATACAAGACAGAACAAAAATAGTTGTCATTTTTATATACACCTTTCTCTGTCTTTTTAATATACCGTGTTCTAGGAACCAAATCCAGAAATCTATGCTGAAAATCACGCTTGTATGTTTTGCAATATTTCTTAAAGTCTGCGAATCTCATTAAAAGCGAAAGCAGATAGTCCAGTGGCCCAGCAGCAGCTCTGCGGCCGAGGTGAGCGTGCAACCTCAGCACTCTCCAAAGTGGATGTTGACAAGACTGAAAGGGTCCACTTCTGGGAGGAGAAAGGTAGGGAAGCAGAGCAGCCTGGCAGAGAGCTGCCCTCGGGCTGTTCTAAAGGGTACCGCAGATGGCTGTCTCAAAGGAGGCAGGATACACAGAAAAGGTGCTGTGATAGCTGAAAGCTAATTATGGGTTGTGAATAAGAAACAGGATCAGAGGTGATCCAAAACATAGAAGCAGACAAGAATTTTCTTCTGATGCCTTGGACCAGCTCTGCGCGAAAGGAGGCTGGTTTTTCCCCTTCCATTTTTGTTCATTAAGTGTTTGGGTATAGGAGCAGGTGTGAGAACCCTGGCAATCATTTTTGTTATAACCAAAAGTAAAATAAACGGAAGGCGAAAGCTAAATTTGTACTAGCTTTTGCCGCCATCACCAGTAGGGTGGATAAGGCCTAACTTAGCCATTGACTTGAAGGACTCTACTAACATTAAAGCCCAAAGACAATGCTGCAGCGATTACTTCATTTAGCAAATCTGGAACCCACACCCCAGGGCCCATGCTGGAGTGTTTAAATAAGATGTAAATGTCTATCTGGGATAATAGCGATCGACCTATGAAGCCGTGTTCCACACAAACACAGGCGCATCTCACGGTTTCCTCTTTGGCTTGTGTTCACGCAGTATTGTTTCCGGAAGGAGTTTCACAACTCCATTGTGTAGGTGTTTTTATCGGGAAGGTTGTGCATTTTGCATATGTTCCTTTTCCATTTTCTACTGAGAAGCAGCTGGAAGCCAAAGAAGGCCCTATCCATCATCTCTTCTATGGCCGGACTCTGAACCTGGACACAAGAATAGGAGCCTTTCACTCAAAAATAAAGGAGGAAATTCCATTGACATACCAGGGTCAATCACCATCCAAATGAACTTGAGAAGGGATACTTTTCATGGATTGAAAACACTTTCACTATTCATATTCAACTCGGTCTTTTCAGATGCAAAAAAGTTCATTATCAGACATTAAATGTAATTGTAAAACTGACCTGGAGATCATTTACTGAAGAAAAAATGGGGAGTTACGATGGTTCCTGATTTATTAAGCTTTTTTTATTTGGAATCCTCACAACCCTTCATTTGAAGACAGTCTCAAGTGAACAAATTTTAATTAGATAAACTATCTAATCAATATATCAACAGATCAATCAAAACAGCAGCTTTTAAAATGAGTGGCTAGAGGGGTGTTTCTGAAACTAATGGCTAGAAGAATATTTCCCTGAATTGAATTCATTTGTTAGCATAATAGGAGATTAAACTCTAATTAGTGTAGCAGGTTCTGAAGAGAAACAATTGTGAGTTAAAAATCACCAGTGTTAGCCACATAAACAAAGATGTGTTCGTAGTTGTCATTCACTTCCTTTAAAGCAAAAAGTAACAGGCTGTGATGTTGTTTTGTCTTAAAAGAAGACCTGCCTCTGTATCTATGTTTGTGAAAATACGCGGGATTTTTTAAATTTTGTTCTTTGTTTTCTTTTGCAGGTTGTTGTATCAACAACAGTCAATGTGGATGGCCACGTGCTGGCTGTCTCAGACAACATGTTTGTACACAACAATTCCAAACACGGGAGGCGGGCTCGCCGCCTTGACCCCTCAGAAGGTACGGCCCCTTCTTATCTGGAAAATGGTAGGCACACATTTACATGTCTTTTTTTATTTGCAATGCTTTTTTTTTTTTTCTTTTTTTTTTTTTTTTTTTACCATACTTTATGTTGATACACTACTACATTTACTTTTACATAATTTCTTCTCTCATCCATCAAACCACCCATTAAAAAAGTCCATTAGTATTTCTCAGCCCTTGTCAACCAGAACACGGTCGCTCCTGAATTTGCTTCTGACTTCTTTCTTTATTTAATACTTACAGTTTTGCAGTCACAACCAATTTTTCATCTTTTTCTATTTTTTTTTTCAGTCTTGTTTTGCTTGCAGCTTTTTCTTGCTATTTAATTTGACTTGATTTTATTTTGGCTTGTCATATTCCTTGATCCAGAGGTACAGTCTCAGGTTATGTATGCAAGTTTAAGTGGATGGTAAAAACATGACCGAATCTGTAAAGAATTTACTGTGAGGTCAATTTCCTGTGGCTGGGCCTTACTGCAGATTACGGCAGGAGGGGGTTTGTATGAGAAAAACAGCATAAAATGTTTTTCTTCAGACTGACTCAATGTGATTGACTTCTTGCCTGAACTGCTAAAAGAAGATAGTCTGAGATGAAGAGGAGAATGGAAAGTGTCTCTGAAAATCCAGAATTGTGAAATACTATCTTTCTGGAGCCCATCAGCCTCCGAATCACTCGCACACGATTGCAGCTGCGCTCATACACGTGCACACATGTATTTATTCTCCCACAACGCCCAAAATAATAATTTAGATTTAAATATCGCTTTGTTCGCACTGTAAAATACACCAACATAAAGATACAAACCAGCTCTCAGGCAACCTGTTTTTTAATAAAATTAGAATAGAATAGAATAGAATAGAACAGAACAGAATAGAACAGAACAGAACAGAACAGAATAGAATAGAATATTTTCAGTTGGAAGGGACCTACAATGATCATCTATTCCAGCTGCC
>NC_134652.1:2097476-2099976 GCF_030463565.1 Pelecanus crispus
TGTGTGCCTCCTCGAGAAATCATGCACTTTCCTCCTATTGTGCTTTGCATGGTTTGTCATTGGTGAAGAGATCTCATGTCGGGAAAGAAGGGGTATTAAGGTCTTGATTTTCTGTCTTGTACAAGCAGCTACTCCGTGCATAAAGGCCATCAGTCCTAGTGAAGGCTGGACTACTGGTGGGGCTACTGTCATCATAATCGGAGACAACTTCTTTGATGGCTTACAAGTCGTATTTGGAACTATGTTGGTCTGGAGTGAGGTAAGCTATCTAAATTGGTGGGCTTTGAACTGTAACATTTTTCCATGAATGATTTTAACAAGCTGTCAATAGGCTATTGACATGAGGTATCATGAGATTTTGTTTCACGGTGCCTTTTTAACCATGAATTCACATGTGACAATTGACTACACGGAGAGAAATATACTTGAGGCACATCATGGCCCTCTAGTGGAAGACTTGCTGTAGGAGGTCTCCCAGTACAATTGGACAATTAGTGTTAAAATTACTCGAAGTAGCCTTAAGGAGACATATGGAGGCAATTTTCATATGAATGATGCCCTGTGGCCTTTCCTGCAAACGAAAACCAAGGATCATTTACAGAGCTTTTTCTTAAAAAAACCTGTAGGACCCATATCTTCGAACGTGACAGCAAGAAGGGAGACTTTTGAGACGACGAGTAAGATTGAAAGTCGTTTTCATAATTATGTAAACTGCCTGGCATCAGTCTTATCAGTGCCATCTTGATTTAAGGTATGTTTTCTGTACGATTTTTATAGCTGATAACACCGCACGCCATCAGAGTTCAAACACCACCACGGCACATTCCAGGAGTGGTTGAAGTAACTCTCTCCTACAAATCCAAACAGTTCTGCAAAGGTGCTCCCGGCCGATTTGTCTACACCGGTAAGTGTACGGTTTCCTTACTCCTTCTAGGATAACAGCTCCCATCTCTTAATGACACACAGGCAATGCAAAGCGTGACCATTACAATGCTGTTGAAAAATAGGATGTGTCTTGCAGGAAATGTAACTGGTGGTAGCTGGACCTCAAAATACCTGTTCGCATGGGCGCCCAGAAGCTCTGGTGCCTATCCAAGCCTCTTGGGTCTTAAAAATGTCTCGGTGTCTCATGAGATCAAGCTCTCTCACAAGATGCCTGTTACTTCCTGTTTTCATTTTGGCCAGAAATAGATTAACAACGGTATTTCCTACTCTGCTCCGGCCAGAACAAGGAGTTAAGAAGTATTCAGTAATGAAAAATATTTTTCAGGCTATCTATCCAAACTTCTTGAACTTCCCTAAAGGTTCAGTTGAAGTTTTAGGCACCGGTTCAAGTAGCTGTTGTTGGATCCAAATCACTTTATCCAACCTTATTCACAATCTGGCTCTAAAAATTCTTTCAGACCTGAAGCTTGGGATGCAAACTCGCAAGCCTGGGAATGATTTATTTGTGCCAATTCTTTTAAATACATTTGATTTTAATTTACAAGAGCACAAGAAAAAGTCGGAACTTTGTGGTTTCCAGTGGTTTCAATATGAAAATTCCTACTTTGGGATGAAGTATTGCTGGCTTTTTATCTAAAATGTGTATTACAGTTTTTCTGGCATTTAACGAAGAATTTAACTGAGGTGCTGGGAGGGAAAAGGGAGAAATAGCAATTTAATTTACCATACTTTTGGATGAGGATTCTAGGTAATAAATTTGATCTGATGAATCAATCTCTTTTTTGAAAACAAAGAGCCTTTAACTGTTTACTCGACAGACTGCAGGGATTCAGGGAGAGTTCTTGCTGCTTATTGGGGAGATAATGCAGATTGCAGATGATGTGCAGATGATGTGCATTTTGATGACTATTTTCCCACTAGACTGCAACTGTTTCTACCTATTAATTTAGTTCTAATGGGAAAAGTGTGTTCCTGGGTAGTTTTAAGCTAGGACTTTTGAAACAGTTAATGCATGGTGGGTATGCTTTTCTGTCTGCCGAAGATCTATCGCTGAAATGAACTTTCAAGCGAAGGTAGCATCTGAGATTCCTATCTTCCATTTATCCCCAAAGAAATCACAACCTGAGCAAAAACCAGTGCTCGCATTCACACCTGGGTGCCTCACTTCTGGCTGGCAAGGGAGAGAATGTTTACATTTTCTTGATCTTTCTAATTGGGTTTGCTACCAGACTTGCCGAACGGGATGGTGGTGCCCGTGGTGCTTTTGGTGCTAAAAACATATCTGGAAGGCGGACGTTGTTTCATAGTCTGCTGCAAAGGTGGTAACCGCAGGTGGGGCTGCACGCAGTCACGGTTATAGCCTTAAAAATGCTGTTATGAGCACAGTCTGTGCAAAGCTTCGGCAGAGTATCCTGACAAGTATGGCTATTTAGCTAAGATAAGTGCTCAGCAAAATAAAAAATGAATGAATTAAAGGCCTTAGACTAAGTTCCAGATATTTTAGCTGCTGCGAGCTGGTGCGGTTCCATTGCACACAGGGAAGCGCCGCAGATCT
>NC_134652.1:2104976-2107476 GCF_030463565.1 Pelecanus crispus
TTGCCAGTTTGGCATGGACCTGCTCCCGGTGATGGGTGCCCACCGGCTGTGGACGTGCACGTGGAGCAAGCTGGTGGCGGGATGCAGAGAGCTGTGCCAGCAATCCGCGCTTTCTGAATGTCTTTTTTTACCCTAGTCTTTTATAAGCTTGAAAGTTGCAGTGTAGGACTGAACAGTTTTATATTTTTAATGACACAGTTTCCAACATATACAAATATTAAGAGGGGAAAGACAGGAATTTTTTTTTTATACAATCCTGAGAACAGCTCCTTAAATATGGACATGCAGTATGGCTCCTCAGAAAACTCTATTTTTATCTTGTTAGATACCTGAGGAAAAACCTTCAGCGTTTTCAGTTTTCTCTAAGCTAAATAATTTTGCTATGCAAAAATATTTTAACTTTGTACTACGTAAATATTTTTAAATTGTCATTGAAAACTAAACTAACAGTTTTACACAGTTCTGAACAATTAGCATACTGACAACATGGGCTTGCTTTCTATTTTTAAAGTTGCAACATCCACTGTGCTTAAGCATTTAATAAAGCTTTTTTATAGACTCCTTGAATTCAGTTAGTTATTTGAGGTATTTTTTCCAATATCCACAGGCGATACAGAGATTCCACAACTTTCACTAAGATGTATGTTTGTTTAAAATTATTATATGACAGAGGAATATTGTTGTAAAAGCTAGGTTAGGCGATATTAAGGATCTGATTATAAATCCTATTTGCCTAAATATTACATTAAAATATCACAGTGTTATATTCTTACGCTGGGTGATCGCTACCAAATGTGAACGGAGGGAGGCTGTGCAGAATGCCAGCTCTTACAGATGTTTGCCGAAGCATCATAGATTTCATATGGTTCTGAGGTGGATAAATACCTTTGAAGAGCTAAGCCAGGGAAGACAGGCAAATGATCAGATTTTCCATTTTGCTGTGATCAAGCATCATTCTCAGCAGAGCACCTGAAATTCTGCTCTTTCAGAAGAACTGGAGCACTTGGTTGCATAAAGAGCACGATACCTCCCGCGGGTTTCTCTGGCGGGTGACGCACGTCAGCTCCAGCAGCGATTTGGGAAGGGGTGGATGCAGCACCTTTTCACCCAGCCCTGTGGCACAGGGCTGGTGCTTTCAGCCAGGAGGAATTTCTGTGCTCGCAGGCTCCAGTGGCGCAATTCCAGCATAATGCTCTGAACTGTGTGTGTGGGAGCAGGAGGAAGGAGATGCATCCATACAGGTCTGTCTGTAAGGAGGAGGTATTTATTCAGCTTTGAAGCCTAGCAGAGGAATAAACTCCCAAATAATACCACAAATACAAAACCAGATGCAAGCCCGGTTTATTTCAGTAAAATATATCTTAATTAGTAAAATACCTTGGAGTATTAAATAGTTGAAATGTAATGTTTTGCTGCTTTGATGTAGTACCACAGCAGTGAAACACTTTACCAAATCAGCAATATGCCTTATTTTTTGGAGTAGAATATTTTGTCCTGTTAGTCATATCATGTTGTTTTCATAAAATGCCATGTTTTATTATAGTTACATATGTATTAGGCTGTGGTACTTCCTTGGCATGATTGGAGCATTTATGATTTGATATCGTAGAAGTTTCCTTCCCCTTTCACTCTTGACTGAACTACTGCCCAGCCACTCCTTTGCAATGCTCCGTGCTAACGACTGGTAGGTTCGGGCTTCTTACTGGTGGGATCCATCATTTCTCATGATCTGCTCATTTGGTGTATGTTCAAATCATGGTAAATTTGCAGATCTTTGACATGGCAAACGGTTCTCGGTTAGATGGAAATGAATGATATGGTCTGGTGTGGTAACTCAGTTGACCGATACACCAAGTATACTGCAGGTGGCTTTACTTTAAGTGGTTTCCATTCACCGCTTCATACTTCACCTCTTTAATACATTTTTCTAATCCGGTATGACCGACTCTAAATATCTGTAAGAGCAGCAGTGACGCCTGTGCAATGCAGTAGGTTGGGTTGATGCCGTAGGATGCCCATGCACAGGTGAGGCTCGCTCCTCCCCATAAACCCATCCACAGCGTTGCTCTGGGGCTGGAGGCACGGTCCAGCCAGCCAGGCACCCGTGCAGCGGCCTCGGGGGGATGCTACGGGGAAGCGTATACAAGCAGAGGGTGCACGAGGTCCTGTCCCTCGTGAACCGCCTGTGCTGCCGCATTCGTCACTCGTTTTTAGCGGCTGGGGGAGCAGAGAGCTGGGGAGATGACAAGCACCAGTCGGGTAGGGGCAAGGGTGTGGAGCTTGCACCAGCACCAGGTGCTTCTCACGCGACTGTGCCAAACCTCACGTCGACATTTTTGGCACTTCTCTCTGGGGCGGGTTGCTTGGTATGTAAGGTTCGCTGAACCCAAACCACAGCTCCTTCCAACCTCCCCCCTCGCAGCGTCCCCAGGGCGTTGCTGTGCCGGCTCCTACAGCTGCCTCATGGAGAGGGCTTCTGGGCACGCCGAGTCCTTCTGCT
>NC_134652.1:2122476-2184976 GCF_030463565.1 Pelecanus crispus
CTGGCTTTGCCAGCCACCTTGAGGGCAGTCTGATGTGATGCAATGCTCTAAGGGAAACGCTTCATCTTCCCATTCTCTTCTCCCGGCTAGTTCGCCTATCAGAAATGACAATTAAGTGTAAGGTGCCAAAAGCATAAGCAATCATTAAGGCAAGAGAATAACCTTGAACTCAGGCCAAAATATACAGTGACTAATGGGAAGTCCTAAAGAAATCTGCTAAACAGAGCGGATAAAACGTAGCGTATTTTGCAAACTGCTGCAAATGCATCTACTGCCCTGGACGAATGAAGTACATGTGTACAATTTTCACATGACTTAGGGTGCTAAACGGTAATTTTGCGTAATGTCTTTATACTTCCCGTGCTGACGTGAAATTGCACAGCGCTCCGGTACGTAGGAAGGAGCGCAGAAGGTTCAGTGGAAACAAGCAGCAAAATCCCCATCCTTACTATAATTTCACGCGGATCTCTTCTGCAAATTTGAACGTTATTGCGACTTGGGATATTTGCGCAAACCAGTTTCTTAGCTCTCGGTGATTATTTTATGTCTTTATAGGAAATAATCCTGAAACGAGCAGCTGACATTGCTGAAGCGTTATACAGTGTGCCACGCAATCACAACCAGATCCCCACTCTAGCCAACACTCCTGCTCACACTGGCATGATGGGGGTGAACTCCTTCAGCAGCCAGCTCGCGGTTAATGTTTCCGAAACATCACAAGCCAACGACCAAGGTATGTGGGATTTCAAGAGTTAATCCTTCACATTGTTGACTGCTTTTGGCCCGTGCCTATTAATACGAGCTGATGTCACCGCTGCGTTCTACCTCTTTTTCTCCCTGTAGTCATATGTCTGATCGTGTAATGAAATGCCGTCTTTAACTTTCTCGTAATATTTAATTCTTCCTGTTCTTTCGTTTGCTGTTGTCATGAAGCATCTCCAGTGGAAAAAACAACAAAAAAAAAAAAATTGGCAAAGTGTAGAAAGCTCTTCAGTATTCACAGTTAATATGCAACATGTATGTTTTTTATAAAATAATTACGTCTAGGTATCTCCACCTGGTTTTGGAGTATTTACACAGATAAATCTAATTTGATGTCTGTGATTTTAAAATACTTTGTTTATAGGCATGTGTGACATATATGTTACTAATAAAAGTAATAGTTGATTTAATTTACCTGTTGTAATTGAAAATGCATGTAGCATATTGCATTTAAAATTAATTTTGATACTAATGAAAGGAGGGAAACAGGATTATTAGATATGTTCAAACCCATATTTTTTGCTTGCAACGTAATTATTAAATTGATTGCTCAGATAGGAACAAATTGTTGTTTAAAATCCTGATTCTGCTATGTTTCCTCTTCTAAAAAGATGGTCTTTTAATGCATTTCCAAGCTAATAAGCCTTATAAAATTCTGTACTTGATCTTGAATTAGTTTTCACTGATGGCTACACCTTACGAAAGTACGAGCTTGTTGGTAGTATAAAAATATCAATCATAAAATGAAGACCCCAAAACAGCCTTTTAAAGTAAATCACCGCAACAAAAAAGTTTTTCTTGTCAGCTATGGCATTTGAAGGTCTGGAGAGGCTGAAAGTTCATTCAGTGCGTTGGTACAAAGCGGGACTCGAGCCTGTTGATAATTGCTCCTAAAGACAAACGTGAAGGCACCTGACACAGCTGGATCGAAGAGAGCTTTTGTTGGCTGTCTGTGCTAAAAGGAGAGACAACATAGAGTGCTCGCAGATGATTTAAGTAGGGTTGGCGTGATAAGGTTATCTCAAACTGCAAGAGTTGATAGGGCAGTAAGAGACAACTTAGAGCAAAGCTGTGCAATCAATTAAAACTGTGTAATATATGCTGCATGAGGAAACCCCCCAGCCCTAAGTCTATATTATAAAATAACATTATTTTTTTGGGGTGGGGGGGTTTCTAACACAGTAGGTTACAGTCGCAACACAAGCAGTGTTTCCCCGCGAGGATATGTTCCCAGCAGTACTCCTCAGCAGTCCAATTACAACACAGTCAGCAATAGCATGAATGGATATGGCAATGCCGGCATGCCCAATCTAGGTGTACCAGGTTCCCCTGGATTTCTTAATGGCTCCTCAGCTAACTCTCCTTATGGCAGTAAGTGTCTATTTTTGGTAACACATCATCATATAGATTCATATTTACTACAAAATCAAATACTTGCATTGTTTTGATTTCCTATATTGTGAGCTACTGGATAAAAGGAGGGGTGACTCTGGAGGCTGGACGTAAAAATGAATATAATAAATTGATCTGTTTGTGCCATAATACAATCTAGATAGAAAAAAAAATTGGACTGCGCAATTTGTAACAAAAGTCCAACACAAAAGAGTTTGCCTGTTATCCAGAGAGTGGCCAAGCCAAGGCATTTCATTTTTTTTTTTATATATATTTTTTTATATATATATCTATATATATATTTTAAGAGGCAAGGCCCTATCACTCTCTTTTTCCATGTTTGCCGTGAAAACCTCAATCTGAGTCCTGATTATTTTTGCTTTATTGCAGTAGTGCCGTCAAGCCCTACCATGGCAGCCTCTTCGGTCACCCTCCCTTCAAACTGTAGCAGTACACACGGCATTTTCTCATTCTCACCTGCCAATGTCATCTCTGCAGTGAAACAAAAGAGCGCCTTTGCTCCTGTTGTCAGGCCCCAAGCCTCTCCTCCACCATCTTGCACCAGTGCAAATGGAAATGGACTTCAAGGTGAGCTGGATCTCTCTCAATTTTCTGTGTATTGCTTTTTTGGTGCATACACTCAAGCCCTGCTCATTTGTTTTGGAGAAAGGTACCTCGTTATATTTTTAGGTTTCTGGTGCTCTCGTAGTGACGCAAGAGCAGGAGAAGAAATAGGCTAGCACGAACGGTATGCTAAGATTTTAAGCAAATTTCAGTTCACTTTTAATACTTGCATTAGAGAAAACACTAGTTGTTTTTCTGGCATTTTCCCTTAGGAGTTCGTGCCTTAAATTTTAAAGTAAGTCTGTATGCCTGAATGCTTCTCGGAGTTTTTGCGTACTCCTTGCGTTTATACATTTTCTGAACATGTTTCTATGGATGTTTAAAACCAGCAGCATTCCAGCACAACGTGGTGTGTTTTTCTCATTTTACATATGGTGCAATGCTTATTTTAAAATACCTCAAATCAGCGTAAATCAGGTTAAGCTCTTACTCAATGAACTAACCTTCCCTTGGACTAGCTAGCCACTTCTGCAGCGAGTTTGCGTGCTCTGTTGGTCCCAACTCACTCTCTTACTGTGATGTTGGAGTGGTTACTTCCCTAAGTGAATAACTAAATATTTTCATTAAGGCAGGCAATTTGAAGCCTCTGCTTTTTTTTAATCCTCGTGATTGTGTGTGGGTAGAGTAATGAGCAATTTATAAATCAGTTGCAGAATTTCCATCGTCACTTGCTGGTAGTGGGGCAGGAGGAATTAGGATACAGTGTGTGTTGGGTGGAGGAATAAAAATATGAACACAGAAGTCTTCCTTCTAATGGCATGTCTTAAAGTTTGGAAGATAATACTGTTAGGTGCATTAGAATGGTTTAAAAGGTTTGTTTGCCTCTGATTTACAAATCACGAGCCTCGTTGCACAGTGCGGTAAATTGAAGCACTTCAAATCCCGTGGAAAGCAGGAAGGGTGGCAGACATTCTTAGCCCAGAGGTCATCACTCCTCTTGACTTTCGTAGTTAAGATGTAGGTAGCACGGTATTATTTATTCTTTGCGTTGCCGTGATATCCATAATATGATGAGCGCTCACAGCAAACAGATGAAGACAGATATTTTGATTTGCCAAACTAATTCTGGCCACTTGCATTTTGTGGTATCTGGCCTAAGGCACTTTGGAGAGACGTAATCCCGCAGAACTGCCTGTCCACCAAAAACCCAGGCCATTCGAGACCAGGATCTCAAAATGAATGTCCCTGTAGCTTGTTATTAATTGCTTGGCCCAAAGAAGCATCTGAGAGCTTATTATGCACTCAGGTCAATGAAAGGCTGAGGATCCAGCTACACAAATCTTATTGTAGGATGAATGTTAAAAAAAAGGATAATTAGATTAACAATTTCTATCATCGCATATGTCTATAGGGGAAGCTTTACTGTGTTACTGTAAGTAGAAAACTCTACCAGGTATAAGTAATATTCTTAGAAAAGATTATCCATTCATAAAATAATGCAGCGTCCTACTTTCCTCTTTTTATAAAAATACACTAGTATAGAAAGTAAATACTGAAGTAAATAAAAATATAAAATAAAATAAAATAAAATAAAATAAAATAAAATAAAATAAAATAAAATGTGGTAACACATGGCTTAGATCTGAACAGCTATTCTGTAGCTAGTGTGTAGCAGACAGATATATATACACTCTCATTAACTTGTTGATACTGCTTTACTCTGAAAAATAAAATTATTTAAAGATCTAAATTAAAATTATCTAAATTTCTGTAATTTTAGTGTGTAAATAACGGGCTTCCCATCAGATATTCAAGGTGTCAGGTCTAGATTACTGCAAAGTGGGGTTTTCAGAAGAACTGTCAGGCTAAATGCCCAATCCCCAGCGGACACCGAGCACCCAGTCTCCCTTGGCACCTCCCCAAGCCCCCAGTAACCGCACGTCTTCACCCTCAGGTACCAAATGCTTTTTGTGTAAATGCCTGGCCGACGACTTCAAATCAGCCAACACTGATTTTGTTAAGTAGGTCCTGAAGTTAGCTCTGGGAGCTGGGGGTGTTCAGCCTGGAGAAGAGGAGGCTGAGGGGAGACCTCATCGCTCTCTACAACTACCTGAAAGGAGGTTTTAGCGAGGTGGGTGTTGGGCTCTTCTCCCACGTAGTTAGCGATAGGACGAGAGGAAATGGGCTCAAGCTGCACCAGGGGAGGTTTAGGTTGGATATTAGGAAAAATTTCTTCACGGAAAGGGTGGTCAAGCATTGGAACAGGCTGCCCAGAGAGGTGGGGGAGTCCCCATCCCTGGAAGTGTTCAAAAAACGGGCAGAGGTGGCACTTGGGGACATGGTTTAGTCTGGTCTACCCTTGATTGGTTTAGAGTAGACTTGGTAGTGTAGGTTAATGGTTGGACTGGATGATCTTAAAGGTCTTTTCCAACCTCAACGATTCTATGATTCTATGATTCTCTTAGGCTGAGGCCCAACCCTGCTCCGGGCTAAGCTGCTTCTGGGCCCAGACAGCCCACTGGAGGCTTCAAGATGCCTTCAAGCCCTGACCGTAGGGTGCTGCGATCCAGGTAGCAGACCTGCTGTCATCCCCAACGAAGCATCCCATGGGTGCTGCTAAAGCTCTAGGTTAGGTGCCCCCGAGACCCGCACTGCTGCCTCACCCGACGGTCCCTACCCTGCCGAGCACTCGGAACTTCTGAAACACGGAGGTGTCCAGATGTAGGGACGTACAGAAACTTTGGGTTTTGGTTCAGCAGCCAAATGGAAAATGAATAGAAGCGTTGGGAAAAAAGAAAATACAAAAATTGTCATATTTTCCTCAGCCAGCTGAAGCAGCTAAACTGAATCGCTTTGTGTTGAGCAAAATGACCCAGAGAAATAGCAAGGATGTCTTTCTGGTCTGGTAATTAGAGCACTGAGTGCCAGGGTTGTGACAAAAAAGTTGAATTATTTATGCAAAGTAGCACGGCACCACGAGGTGATGCTCCGTATCATGAGAGCGAGGGTACTCTAGCAAAAGGTCAAATATGTGGGTGCAAGTCCCCTTGGGCTGAGGAGAAAATCAAATTGCATCTGACATATCCTTGGTGAGTTCCTTTATCACCACAGCAGAGAGGCACCATCGTTTTTTCCAACCAAAGCTCTTGAGTTAATTCAGACTGAACTCATGAAAGGCTTCAGGATGACACCACTTCACCCAGCTGTCCTCACAGATCTCAGCCCGTGCCTTGAATTGAAGTGCAGCCAGAATTGAGTGGCAAGACAGGGATGAATTTGTCATATGCTTCCTTCATAAGACATCATAAAGAAAAGCCAGCAATGCAGGGGATACTTATTTATGCTGCATTTTACCTGGCCAGTTATTTAGAGGGTTTCTGCTTCCTTCTTCCTATTTGCTTAGTCATTTGTTGACACTGAGCCCTTTTTAAAGTTTAATTAGTTGCTTTCTGAACACTGTGCAAGCAGCTCGAGAGTATCCTGATCAGCACATTTTCCACATTAAACTAAAATATGGAATTCAAGAGCTGCAGTCCAAGGCAGCTAAAGTTTTTCGGGGATCTTCAAGTACAGAGCCTCGTTATACAGCGGGGTGTGAAGGAGCTGAGTGACAGCTGAGGAGTCTGCACCGTTAGGAATGGTCACACACGTTTAGTCAAGCCAAGATAGAATTAAAAGCTCATGGTCAGTGTTGTTGTATCTAAGGTAAATCCTACAGTTCATGGATTAAGAAGGGATGACGTGCTTGTTTGGTCACAGGGCAGGATGTCCTCTCTCTCGTTGCTTGTTATGTTACCTTCCCGCACATAAGCTCTGTTCTGAAATAAAAGCCCATTGGAGAGTTTTCAGGGAAGCTGGTTGACCCTGCTATGGCAAGGCATCGCACACCAACATGATGGAGCCAGGCAGCCCAGTTTTTCCTATGAAGGTTTGTTAGCACTGTGCAGAGGCAGAGGCAGATGAAAGCATGGAAAAACCCAGCACGTAACAGCCCTGCAGACACGGGTAGTCCTTTTACAGGGATTTGGGGGTTAATTGCACCCATCCTTGCTGGGTAAACCACAGTAGGATTTGTCTGTGTGTGGAAAGAATGCTGTCCTTGGTACATCTGAGATGGTGAGAAAGCAGGAGCAGAACTGTGAAGCTCCATCTGGACCTCAGATGGACTGTTTTGTCTCCTAAGGTAGTATAAAGCAGAGGTAAAGCTGCTCTAACTTCTGGCTTGTGGTAACATCAGCCTAAGCATCAGGACCACCTGAGCCCACCCCACCAGAAGCAAGCTCTTGCCGCTAGCAAGCATGCCCCCAAAAAGCCACTCTGCCTTTTAGGACTTACTGCCCAAGAGTGAACATGGAGAGGTCCATAGCCAACCAGGGCATTCACTTTTTTTCTAAAGAGACCTGAGGCAAAGGTTAAGAAGAGAAGAAAAAGACGACAATCTGGGGAAATCTCAGAAAGGTCAGCGTGCGGGCAGTGCCAGCCAGAGCTAACGTGCAGTCGTGCTTCCTTGCTGCACTCGTATGCCGCCCGCCAGCTGCGCATCCATCCTCCGCCAGCTGATACCCTCTGTAGGGTCCAAACTCGGAAGATACCGAGATACCCCTCTCGCTGGTGCCCGGTGGGTGTGACCCACCCCTGTGAGTCTACAAAAAAGGGTCGTTGGGCCTTGACCAAAAAGCCACGATCATCTTAACCCTGTGTGACTTCCATTGCACAGTCTATTATCAGGAAGTTAAGTACTTACCCTTTTTTTTGTTTAAGAGCAGGGTGCTAGCGTATGGGTTCCTTAGGGCAGAGGGGTTTTTTTTCCTGTTTAAAACAATGGACATTTAAGGTATAAAATAAATTTTTTTGTGAGCAAGTGCTGGCTGGCTGCAAAGTTGGAAGTACAATATGTGTTCAAAATTTAGTTTTCAATTGTAATTTACTTTTTATAGATTGTGAAAGATATTGCTCTCTGGTTAAGCTTTATGACTGCAGTACAGAGGAAAAGGTTCTCTATATTCTTTCAAAATTGCATCCTGCTTAATTTTCTGGTCTTCCCCTGGATGAAACTATTAAAATTATTATTAAAAAACTAGCCACCCCATTTTTCTTTAAGAAGGCATTTGGTATCAATTTACACAGCAGGAAACGTAGTGCAGAAATTCACAACTGTCAAATATTGCTACTAAAATAAATAGTGAAATAAATGTCTGGAGTACCAGTTTTGCACCCCACCCCCCGCCATTGTGCCACAGATAGAATTCAACAAAAATGGCTAAATTGCTTAAAGAAGTCAGATTTTTTTTTTTCCCCCAGAAAAGTATGCAGCTGTATTTCACACAGCAGAAGCCAAACATGAGATTACAACCAATGTGCGATTAAGATGTGCAGGGTGTTAGTACCAAATAATGATGTGCTATTTATTAGAGGTATTTATGCACACAGCCTCTGGAACAAAAATCTGGACTTTTTTTTTTCTGCTAAGTTGTTCTTTGAAGAAGCAAATATCCGGATCAGTCCCAGACTTTTGCACTTTGCTTGGCGTGCTGGCAGAGCATGCCTCACGCTGGCTCTGAGATGGAGCCTTTACGTCTCACCGTCAGCTCGACACCCAGCGCCATGACAGATCCCTGCCGAACCTGAACCCGAAAAAGATAGGAAGACCCTTTATTTTGGGTTGACCTGTGGTGATCTGGATGTCTAGGGCAGCTGAGGGTTGTATTGCAGCGTAACAGCACCTCCAAACGAGCTCCCGTGTCCCCCAGTTCAGGTGCACCCAAGGAACCAAATCCCTCTGGGGCTGCCCGACGTGGTGCCAGGCTTCCCGCTGACTGAAAACTCACAGGAGATTTAGTGGAAACATGATACAGAAACAAAAATTTTGGGGGTAGAAAGGGTCTCTGCCAATGTACGCGCTGTTCTCCAGTTAAGTTTTGTAACGTCAGTCGCCGTTTAGGTTTAAAACATGCAGTATTATAAACCATGCAAGATTATTATAACTTCTGTTTTCATTTTGACCTATTTGATATGTCTAATCGGGGGGGAAGAAAGCACCAGAGTTGGAAAACTTTGACCTGTTTCAAGAGCATCACTTGAGATGTGTTTTAGAGAGAGATTCCCACACAAGTCCTTCGCACCAGCTCGCACTGCTGCCCACGGCGCCTGCCGGACCACAACTGCTCGGGGCTCCCGTCGCAGCCACGGGAGCAATTCTGGTCTTGAAGGGGCAATTCTGGTCTTGAAGGGGCAATTCTGGTCTGGCAGGAGCAATTCTGGTCTTGAAGGGGCAATTCTGGTCTTGAAGGAGAAATTCTGGTCTTGAAGGGGCAATTCTGGTCTTGAAGGGGCAATTCTGGTCTTAAAGGAGAAATTCTGGTCTTGAAGGGGCAATTCTGGTCTGGCAGGAGCAATTCTGGTCTTGAAGGGGCAATTCTGGTCTTGAAGGGGCAATTCTGGTCTGGCAGGAGCAATTCTGGTCTTAAAGGAGAAATTCTGGTCTTGAAGGGGCAATTCTGGTCTTGAAGGAGAAATTCTGGTCTTGAAGGGGCAATTCTGGTCTTGAAGGAGAAATTCTGGTCTTGAAGGGGCAATTCTGGTCTGGCAGGAGCAATTCTGGTCTTGCAGACCACGCTGCTGGCTGCTGCAGGAGGTTATGCTACGTACGAAATGTGTACCTACCTACCCACCCAGCTCTTCCAAACTGTAAAGCTGTAACGGCGAATCTGAAATAAATTAATATTGTTGAAATTAATGAACTGAGAAATTGAAGTTCACATCACTACACGAACAAATTTATTAATATCTGTTGTACATAAATTAATGAGAAATATCATTATGGCAAAAATTAAACAACACTAAAATTAAAGGCTGCCTAAATTATCTTTCTACCAAAGAGTTAACTAGGAAAAAAGCAGTAGTTGCTGGCATCTCAGTCTTTATCTGTTAAAAAAAAAAAAAAAAGAGATGGCTGGTCAGGGGTATTCATCTCATGCCTTTTCATGGCGCTCGGTCTCCAGAGTTGCGAGCGGGTGGAGGTACTTGGCTTTGGTCTTTGAGAGTCCTCGGCTCGCTCGGCCCCGCTGTTGTCATAAAGTACGATCATGGAAATGGAGGTTTTCTGCCCGGGTGCCAGGTCGGGGCACGAAACGGTGGTTGGTGGGGTTCCGGCTGCGGGGACGTCCCCGATTGATGCCCGACACGACCAGGAGAGACCGCGCTGCTCCTCAGCTGTCAGGAGCCTGGCCCCCGGCCTCGCCCAGCCCCGCGGGCGCGGAGCCGGGACGCACAAAACCCCGCTCGGAGCCTCCTCCCGCACCGTCGAGCCCGTGGGGAGCGTTTGGCTGGGAGAAGCGCGTGTCCGTGGTCCCTCGCTCGGAGGATGCCGTGGTGCGGAGTAGAGGAGCCCGGGTCTGCATCCGCCCGCCCCGTCCCGCTCCCGGCCGGCGCCGAGCATCGCGGTTGCTTTGAACCATTACCCAAGCGTGCTAATAACAGCTGATTTTTCTTCTCTTTTTCTTTTAGCTATGTCTGGGCTTGTAGTCCCGCCAATGTAAAGTCACTTTTGTTTACCTACCGTAGCACCAAGCTTCAGAGGATGGGCTTAGGGGACAAGTTTAGTATATTAAGACATGCTGATGGAAACAGTATCTTCACACAGAATCAGCAACAAATCGAAATGCTACAAAAAAAAAAAAAAAAAAAAAAAAAGACTTTGTTTAAAGATTTTATTTAAACTATTAAGAATCTACATGCAAACAACCTACTTCTTCATGAACAATTCCATTTTATTGACTGAATTTTTCTCATATTTTCACATTTCTCAGTCCTGAAGAATAAGGAAAAAGCGACGCCTATTTTGTATAAAGTTTCTGATTACGTCTTGGCTATGTCTAGTACTTGCTATGTGTTGGGAGAAACTTTGTGGATGCACCATTTTGATTATCATGAAACACTGATGAAAAATGCCTCCGAACATTTTTCTGTACTCATAACTAGATTCACAATGGTTGTGTATCTCTATAATGTGAAATATTTTTTTGTGGTGGAAAAAAGGGGGCCAAGGAGGTTATGAGCCATCAAACTGGAAAAAAAAAAAAAAAAGGATGAATATATGATTAGAAAAACAAAAACCGGGGCGCGGGGGCGGGCGCGGGAGGGTTTATCATTGCTTAACTTCATCTTAATGAAATGGAACTTTGTAACTTATTGTAGTTAGAAATTGTAACTTTGATATTGAATTCTCTTGCCTTCAACAAGCACACTGACAGAGAAAAAATTGCTACTGTCTGTTGGTAAAAGAAAAAAAATATACTTCCACTGCTAGAGCTTCCTGTTAAGCAAGTGTGATCTGCAACATTTTTTCAACTTTTGCTAGCACTGTATACTATTGCATTCTTAGGCTACTGTGAAGTCTATGTTTCTTGTACCAGAAAATTGTCCTTTTGACTTCTAGATCCTTCTTCCCTAATGTGTTTTGTATGTGGTTATAAAATTGTAGACTTTTGTGATTTTGCCAAAGTTGTAGCTAAATATTTATACACTTGTCTTGAATTTTTTTCAGATCCACTTAAATATTTAGAAAAGCAAATTTTATTCCTTATGAAGCCTATAAGGAATAAAATAGTCTTATTCATTGCAACACTTTCTTTCACATAAACACTTGCAGTCACTAAGGGAATTTATTTTGTAACATATCAACTATAAATATTGTATTTATCTTTGAAATTTTGTATATTGCTTTTCATCATTTTTTTTTTTCTTGTATGTATTGGTTTTTGTCATGGCCTGGTATTGTGATGCTGAGAATAGCATTAAGCCAAGAACCGTTGCCTTCATGTTTTTCTTTTAAATAAATTAGTGTCCGTACATTTCATTTGTACTTCATAAAGTTGCTATTATTTAGACTTTCCATCCTTTTTTTTTTTTATTTTTGAGGAAAAGTCAAATTCATTGTTTATTTTTATATTATTTTTAAGTTATCAGAACAAATAATTTTGAAAAAAAAGTTGTTTGTTGTATAGTCAAATCAAAATTGTGCCACATGGCTGTAATGAATACTAGTAGAATATGTGCATGTGATACAGCCACAAAAAAGATGACTCTATTTTGTGGTTGCATTTCTTTTTTTTTTTTCTTTTTTTTTCTTTTTAAAATTTTTTAAATTTTTTTTTTTTAAAGATTGTAAAAAGTCATTTTTACCTGCCACCCATGACTTTGCCACATAGCTGAACTGTGTTTACTGGAATAATTCAGAGGCCTAAAGTTTAAAATAAATTCACTTCTGATGTTTTAATTAAAATGTTTGCCACATTAACTTCTCTGATGCCTTAAAAGTGAACTTCTTTGAAGAACTTTTGTGCTGTTTTATCACAGGCTTACACCACAATTGTTAATCACTACTTCATTTGGATGATTTCTGGTGTAAAAAAAAAAAAAAAAAAAAAAAAAAAAGCACAAACCTGGTGTACAATTATATCACTCCTTTATGTGTCTATTTTCTGCTGCACTCTGCATTCTCCTGAACCCTGCACTGTTTAAAAAAGACAAAGGTTTCACGTGAAATCAGGATCTTACGTAATTTTTAAATGTTTGGGGTTTGTTTATTTAGGTTTATTGGTTTTTTTATGGAACTTTTTGTAACAGACCCGTAGATGACTGTACTTTTTAAACTGGAACGACCTCTGTCATATATCGTGGCTGTTAGTGCCAAATCCATAGAGAAAAACGTGGAGGTTTGTTTTTTTTTACTTTGCACTAAATAGTTTGCAAACGCAGCACTGCAAAACATGTTGCAAACTGCAGCAGAATTAAAGTTCTATCCAAAAAGGAGGGATTTTTTTTTTTTTTTTTTCTTTCCGGGCAAAAATGCACATTTTTAGTCAAGTGTTAAAGGGTTTAAAAGCACGATACAGCGTATCACAGCTGACAAATGCCGCGTGCATTTCCTTTGTGATAGCGAATAAGGCTTAGCTAAGTGGAAAAGCCTGAGAAGTCACTTTGGAACTGAATTGCCTCCGTTATATTTTGTCTAAGTAAGGTTTTGCTCTAAAGAAGAGGTCACGTGTACATGTTAAGAAAGTTTGCAAGTTTCTTCATAAATGCAATCTGTTTGTGTTTTAGATTACTTAGTCGATGCACTCATTGCTTCATTGTCTCCAGACGGAAAGCTTCACTAAATGGTAGATTTTACTGTTAAAGACCCTACAATAAGATTGTTTTATCTGTACATTTTTTCATATATTTAACTGTATAAAAAAATGTTCATTTTACACAATATTTAATTAAAGTATTTCTTGTCTGTGAATTTCATTTTTAGTAATTTTATCTGGTTTGATTATTAAAAAAAGTGACTAAACACAAACCAACAAACTGCAACACTGGGGGTTTCATTTCTAACTAGCAGAACGCGGAGCTATGTCTCGGTTCAGGAACAGCGCAGTCCTTGACGTGGGCTCTCCGGTGGCCCAGGACAGCCAGCCCTGGCAGCCCCGAGGATGACGAGGGAGGAGACCTCTGCTCCGCAGCCCGGCAATGACTTGGTGCTCAGCCTTGGTGAAAGGTTTAACCAAGACTGTGCGTTAGACACCCTTTTCGTAAACTGAAGGTAACAGTAGAGTATTTCTTTTTTTTTTTTTTTTTTTCTATTTTAATATCATATTGTAAAAGTCTGTAAACAGGAAAAGTTATTTTAAACACAGCACGACCCAACTTTTCCATGCAGCGCTTTGACACCGAAGGTCGACGCACTCGTCTTTTAAACGCTGATAAGGAAGGCAATGCTTTTGCTAATTATAATACCGAAGGCAAATACTTCATCCCCTGGACTGTAGTGCGTACAACGTACATATAACGTACTTGAAATACCAATATACCGAGGCGGGCACGACTCAGCCTCCTAGGCGGAGGGTGGTTTTGTGGGAGACAGTTCCAACGCTGAGCCTGAAGTACAGGTCTGGGCTCCCTGCCCCGGCTGCCGAGCGCGTGCCTGCGCGGTTGTGTGACCACAGCCACCCGAAAAAGCGTATTTGTGCCGGAATAGGGGCCTGGCTGCCTGCACGATGCAGAGCGATGCGAGCAAAGTAATCCTCGTAACGCAGGGAGTTCGCTACCCGAGTTTGATTCTGTCGTTACCGGCGGGGCTGCTGACAACTTCAAGAGGGCACCGAGAAACTCTGAGCTCCAAAGCAAATGTTTGTACTTGTGTATGTGTATATACTGCCAAACAGCATGCCGCGTGCCTGACTCTCTCCTTCGTCACCCCGTCCTTCAGCAGTTAAGTGATGGAGTGTGATGAGAAGGTGCAGCTTACCGTAGTCACAATTTACAAAGAAGGAAAACTGGGATATTTAACTACGTTTCCTTTCTTCTCCAATATTTCCATAGTGTTCATGTTTGATGAAAATAGATGTTAAAAATATAGAGCACTTTGGATTATTATGATTATTATGCGTGGAGAATTGCTCCGCTTTGAGTACGTATCTGTATATCATGTTTAAACGGCGGCATAATCAGATGCATCCCACTAAAAAATAAGATAGTTTATAGGGATGAAAGTCTGCCTGATGCCCACCGGCGCTCTTCCTTTTAGGTTTATTTCAAAGGTTTGAATAATGAGCATCTAAACGGTTCGTCTAACTTTCAATGCGAAGAAAATACAAAAGAAGAAACCCCATACGTTTTGTGCTAGGAATGGCAAGTCCTAGAGCAATCCGCCACCTACGACACGTCCCTATCCGTAACTTGGTAATAGCCCTGGCGAGAAAATATGTTGTGTCAGCCTATAGCGAGTTTAGACATAGGAAGATGATAAAAATTCCTTAATCAAAACGAAGGAATAGAGTCTCTAAAAGTATACGCCAATTATTGCAGAGCAGCTTTTTAAAGTCTTTCAAGCTTTTAAAGATTATTCAAAGCACTTGAAATAGGCTTCCATCTAATGCCTCATTTCATTGCATTAAACAGCCTAGTTAATAAAGAATCAATATATTCAAAGGGCAAGGTTATCTTTTGTCTATAAGGGGTGGTGTCATTCTGAACCTTTTATAGTTCAAATGCTGAAAAAGACCTCATGAAATCCATACTCATCAAGTGGGTCAACTAGAGCAATAAAGAGGCCTCTGAAAGAATGGCTGCACTCCTTTAAAACAACTATAAGTCTTATCTCCCCACATAGAGCTCGCCAGGCTCCGCCAGAAAATGTCAATTTCTCATCAAGACAAGAGGCCCAACGATAATTTTTTTCGAGAGAATACACACAATTAGGAGAATGCAGAAAGGCCCCATCAGTGATTTGTAGCTTATTATGTCACCAGCAAGCTGCGATCCGCTGCTAAGCAGATAATAAGGGCTGTTGATAACTAAAGTGTCAATACGCCAAAGAACGATTTTTGAATGTGATCCCTTGTGCTTTTTTTCCCCTCCTCGTGCAGATCGCGGGGCCGATAACGGTGCATCTGCCAACCGACACCGCCTGTTGGACCTCACAATTAATGCCGTGAATAAATAGCACAAAAGAGTTTAGATTCTTTATACTCTTTGAGACAATTCCCCGTTTTACCCTTCAAGGAGTTCTTTTATGTTCGAATAAGGTTGCTTTTAATGAAATTTAAACTCATCAGAGGAAATCAAAACCCTCAAATCAGATTACAAATTGATTTTTTTTGGTCACTTGTCATTATACAATGTACTGCCCTAAGTTTTACAGGAAAAGGAAGAGAAAGCACCCAGCCTGGAGTCAGAGTATGCAAACAATCTCTACAAAAGCATACGAAGGAGGAACGTTCCTGAAGTCCCACAAGTAATAAAAAGTTTTAAAAAGTTGGTGTGTGTCATTTAACATGTGGTCATTATCTTGACTCAGATACTTCACAGAACAGTAAAGTTTTAAATAAAATGAACTATACTAGAACTTTAGGTTGTATAAATTAAATAACTAAACCCAAGCTATCTCTTCTTCTCATTATACAATGCTAAATTTCATTGTTACATACAGGAAATCAAATATTATTTCTCAGGGGTCAGGTCAAAGTTAACCGACGGCGGATTTGAGACCTCCTGGGCTGGTACCCCCTTTCAGCTGGTGACGCTGCTGGTGCAGTTTGGCCAGCTGAAATACGATGCTAGCGACAGAGGCTATGTAGCTGTGATTTTTTTTTATTTCTTACACATTCAAATAAAGTAACAGTTGTACTGTAATGGTTTTGTTTCCTCTTTATTGACTTTGTACTAGTACAAGGGCATCGTGAAAAAAAAGTGTGCAGGTAATTGGTCACAAAATGGTGCATTTTTGGTGCCCACAAAGTTGTTAGAGGATTTCAGTTGTTATGTGACTCTTTTTTTGTATTTACTTTGAGACAGATCAAACTGTTTGAGAAACGACTTTGTAACAAAAGGCAGCAGCTACCCCCAGAACAGACCAAGTGGGGGTGGCGAGGGTGCAAGGAAATTATCTGAAAGCTACTCTGCTCCAACCTGGCAAAAATGACAGATTGCTTATTGTGTAAAATCTAAGAGAAATGCAACCAAAAAAAAAAAGGAAACCGAGGCTGGAATTGGTCTGGGTAATACAGCCAACAAACTTTAAAGTTGCCCTGTATTTATGATGAAACATAGGGTGGAGACACCAAGGGGAAGACGGAGAGAAGAAAGGAGGAAGACGTGAAAAAAAAAAAAATTGTACCATGAAACCCAATAAAGTTGTATTTAATGATCTCTGTCCTTGCGCTGTGGAGTTGTGTTGTGGGAGCCAGTGCTCAGAGATGGCTTCGTCTCCGCGGCGGCTCGGTGCAGCGCGGTGCTGCAGCGGAGGTGCAGGGTGCTGGAGCCTGGGGCCACACGCTGCGGCTCAGGGAGGATTTCATGGGTGCTTTGGGCTCTGGCCCTCTCAGCTGAACCCACAGGTCACTCCTCACCAGGTGAAGGACAGCACTGGGACGTGGAGGCACCTCCCACGCCAGCCGCAGCACCGGTGACTCCAGCCAGTGGGGTGGGAGATGCTGGATCGCCACAGAGGTTTGCAAGGGGGACCCTGTGTACTGGTCCTGCTGCAGTTGGCACTTTCCTCCATACTACAGCTCAAGTCCCAAGATTTAAAAAAAAAAAGAAAAGAAGGAAAGAAAAAAATAATTGCTGAGGGCCTTGCTCCACAGACACAAAAATACTTTGAAACTGTAATGAGTAGAAATAATAATAACAAGCAAACAACCTCTAGTAACCATCTCACAAGGCTATTTGGGCAGGTCAGGTGTAGGTAGTTGAAAAAAGAAAAATAAAAGCTAAAGAAGGTAGGAGCCGTGCCACAGAGTGGAAATTCATTCCACGGTGCTTCTTCATCTTTCTGGTTTATCAATGTGTCTCCTCTTCGAGCAAGTCATGAATCCAACAAACACTGCAATATCCGAAGTATCTCTAAAAGGACTTCCAAGATTTCTCCCCGACTACCCCCTCACTTACTTCATCCCTTAAGACCCAGCCTGGACAAATTAGCAAAGGCCGAGCAGCGGGTAGGGACCAGCCAGAGGCTCTGATGGACCAAGGGGTGAAGCCAGGTCCAGGGGTGAGGCCCATCAACCCCAGTCTCCGCACAAATCACCCTTAAGCCGTGTCACCAGTTAAAGGCAGAAAGGGGTGGGCACGGCAGCAGTAGGGTCCCAAAGCAAAGTGACCGCATAGGTTTTGACACTTTTTTAAACAAATAAATTCTCTGTGTGAGGAGAACACTGAGCATAAATTAATTTGGAACAAAAGTTTCCAAAATGTACCCAGCATGTAGCATGGCCTAAAATGGGAGCAGCAATTGGGTGCATCTTTGGATAAGTGCTGGAACAAGACTCTGGGGGCACGGTGTGTCACAGCACACCCATGCTACGCAGGGCAGAGCAGCTTTGAATGGACTTAGGGCTTCTCTCCTTCCTGGAAATCAGTGAGACAGAAATCATAGGTGCTTTGTAAAATAAAGATTTCCTGGTTGCCACCTTTCCTTCCAAGTTTTAAGGAAGCTGAAGAGGCATGAATGCTGAAAAAAACCCTAGAAGGTCCATACAGCCAATGTCCTGCTCCTGCTGAGGAGGGCAAGGAACTCAGTAGTGGAAGAGTTGTAATAAAACCTGTGTCCTCCCGTGTCGAAGGCCTTGAAGACAAGTGACTGGATACAAAAATCATTGGTTAAATGACCTGAGGGGAATAGGAAAGGAAGAAAGGCTGCAGAAAAAAGGGTAAAACAGAGTTATCAGCAGAACTGGTGTTAGGGCACAGACCCAAAGTCTGCTCTACATCAGAAAACAGGATGGGGTGGAGGAAGCGCAGTGGGGTTGAGCATTGAGTGCTGTCTGCAGGGAGGCCACCGCCCCACAGCAGCTCCTTCTTCCCACAGCGTCACTGTTTGTCTTGACACTACCCCATAATACAGCTCATCACTGCTCAGCCACATCATGGTAGTGTCAGTGGTAAGTGCTTGCAGAAACAATGGAATAAGTCTTTTTTATTGACTGAGGAGGGAGGAAAATAGAAGAAACTTACTACTGAACTTTTTAGAAGTTAAATTGACTAACATAGTCTTCATAAAACACTCTTAATAATAGAAGGATGTCAAATAAAAATGGTTTGGGTTTTCTTGCAAGGACAGAGGTCTTCAACCATTGATCAGCACTTGCGTTTCTCATTCGGTTCTGCTTTATTTTCGGTCTACAGTGCCGTGTCTGCATGACTTGGGGACCCGGTACTTGTTTTGGTGCTTTTGCCACGTTGCATCCTAAATCAGGCCGAGCTGCCAAAAGGCTGCGTTGCTGCTGGATGCCATTTTGTGGGATGGTTCCTGTTGGCTTTGTGTTTCCGTTGAGAAGTCAAGGCTGTTACAGTAGGTCAGCAAACCAAGCAGTGACATCTACAAAGCAAGAGCTACTATTTTCTTCTGCAAGAGAAAGGAGCCAGGTCCTGGGTAGGATGGAGAGGGGTGCCTGGCAGAGACACGCTTTACCCTCTTTCCATGCTGTATTTGTTTCTGCCAACCCATACGCTGTGGTTTGCGGTGGGTGTCGTGCATAGTCAGTATGGGTGGGAGACCCTTAAGGGGCTGCTGTGCAGGAACCTTTCAGAAAGTCCTACCGTTTACCAAAACATAAAAGAACATTGTTTTTCATGGGGGAAGTACTCATAAGCCTTTTTATTTTCAGCTCTAAACCAGTGTTTACTGGCTCAAGCCTGCTGAAATAACATTGCAGTCTTGCTGCTTTACCACGGTCTAAGCCAAGCCCTCCTTGCCCACCTTAGAGGAGGCTGAGGGGAGACCTCATCGCTCTCTACAACTACCTGAAAGGAGGTAGCGAGGTGGGTGTTGGTCTCTTCTCCCATGTAGTTAGCGATAGGACGAGAGGAAATGGGCTCAAGCTGCGCCAGGGGAGGTTTAGGTTGGAAATTAGGAAAAATTTCTCTACGGAAAGGGTGGTCAAGCATTGGAACAGGCTGCCCAGAGAGGTGGGGGAGTCCCCATCCCTGGAAGTGTTCAAAAAACGGGCAGAGGTGGCACTTGGGGACATGGTTCAGTCTGGTCTGCCCTTGACTGGCTTAGAGTAGACTTGGCAGTGTAGGTTAATGGTTGGACTGGATGATCTTAAAGGTCTTTTCCAACCTAAACGATTCTATGATTCTATGATTAGTCTCTGCTCCAGAGCTGCACATCCCTGGCCAGGTACTTGCTAAGACTCTTCAGCAGCTCAGCCCTGAGGAAGGACCTGGCCTGAGCACGGGGAAAACACAGACCGAGAGCAGCGTTTTTGAGACAAATAGTGTCCTGAAAAACTCCCTTTACGGTATTCCACATAAAGATGTCCAAAATGCTTTGCTTTTGATAGCTGTAAAATGCCACGACCAAGAAGCTGGAATCCTCAAAAAGTAATAAATATATATAGTAGAGCAATTAGCTACACATTTACATTACTGATGTAAATGCAGAAATCTGCAATAAACCATTTTAAACTTTTTTTTTTTTTTTTTAATTAGCCTGGCAAACAGCTAACAGAAGCAAGTCATCTGCTCATGCTCTCCAGGTGCTGCCCCTCACTATTATGGAAATTACCTGTGGGGGCATTATCAGGAGGTCAATTTTTTTCCCAAGCCGTGTGATGGGGAAGGGGGTGCCCTTTGAACGGCCTCACCTGCCACGTGCCCGCACAGAAGATGATGGGCTTGCAGGCCAGTTTGCCAGAGCTGGCAAAGCAAGAGCAAGCACTCGGCAGTTTCATGCTATAGGGACGCCGTGGTTTGAGTCAAAGACAGGACAATAAAGAATTTTTTTGTTTCCATGCTGAAATTTTCTGTTCTTCAGGGAAGCTGACATAAATAATCCCGGTTTGTGTGAACTGCCTGTACTTTGCACTCCTATGGTAAGTTCAAATCACTCCTACAGTAAGTTCAAATAGAAGCGACAGCAGAAAGAGCAGGTTTGGATGCTAAAATAAACATTTCAGCAGTCACAACTGGATGCCCTCCAGGTCAAATTTACATTGTTTTCTATCTTGACTTTCAATTTTCTCTTTACCTTAATAAAAAAACCCACCTTGTCCTACATTCTTCTGACATCATGACCAAAGGAGAAAGCCTTTTCATTGTCAGGCCCTAACGGCTATTCCGCCCCACATTTTTAATGTGAAGATTAAATACTTATGAGTTGCAAATCTGTAATACCCCCTAACCAGGAAAGCTTTGGTGCTGGTGAGCTGGGGCAAGGCCAGGGTGAGCTGAGACAGGGGGATGCTGGTGGGGACGAGACCTGCAGGTACAGACCACTGCACATGTGGGTGACTTGTGCCCCTCTGACTTCATACCAGATGAATAACATTGATAAAATACACCAGCTGCAAAAATAAGGTAGTTCTGGGATACTCGTACACTGATTAACGATCCCACGGGTGATTACAGGCGGGCACGGCTCGGGTGAGGCGCATGGACCCGCCACGGGCTGAGGGTGGCATTGCCCCCGTCGGTTTGGGACAGCACGGAGGGAGACCAAGGCCACTTATAACTTCGATAAACAGATAAAATGCAAAACAGTCTTAGGTCAAAGATACTTTCTGAGAGCGTTTCAAAGCGGTTGAGATCTATCTCTGAGCTGGCAGAAGCTGCCAGCTCAGCACCTGGAGCCAGAGTCTGCTGCAGTGATAGACTCGGTGACAGCAATTTCAGCAACGGCAGAGAGGGTGGGCTGCTTTTTCCATTTCAATGTATTCAGCTGGCTCAGGTCAATGACTAATTCACTCAAAACTGAAAACATGATTGGGAGTTGGAAGAGCAGAAAATGTGTCTTCCTCTCCCTATCTATGAATAAAAAATAGATTTGAAAGGATAAGATCTGCTGGTTTTAGTATCTTGAAGGACGTGATGATCAGAAACAATCTATTCCATTTTTTGACCACAGATAATAATATCACCTTTGCATATTAACTTTATTAACATAATTTATTAACTTCAGGTGCAGAACATGTGTAGAGAAACACGTTCCTTTCTTTTGCATCCAGCACTGTTTTGGTAGGTCTATTTAGCTGATGAAATTAATGCCATTCTCACCGCAGTGTTACAGAACTCTTATTTCCATCCAAAAAAACTTGATATCCCATATAATAATAATAATAATAATAAAAAAAGCAACATTCAGCATTTTCGTCCATATACAGACATAAAACACATAATCAGATTATGAGATATAATTGCAAACATGAATGTAAATAGATGAAATAATACTGCGTAGCTCCCTGATTAGCCAAAGGAAGTGCATATTCAGTAAAACCCCTAGATCTGAACAATAATAGTTAAAATTTGTTGATAATGAGAATAATCTCTCCTTAGGAGAATAAGCAGATGTTCTGGGGGGAAAAAAAAAAAAAAAAAGCATAGATCAGACAGCACGTTTTCCCTCATTTTTAGTGGAAATCATATTTGAAAGCCATCCTGAATGGGTTTTAGATTGAATTTTCTTTAATTTTTGAGGGAAGCAGGCTTGTAGTTTTACAAAACTTTTTTTGTTTTTGTCTTCCTGGTAAAGTTTTGGGTTTCTTTTTTTCCCCCCACTTTTTCTTCTTTTCTCCCTTGTTGTTCCCCTGAACTGGAGGTCTGGGCTGGGAGCCCGGAGCAGGGGTGGGGAGTGGCCGGACACTGGGAGAGCGGCGGCAGGAGGAGGCTGCAAATCTGAACGCATTCAGCAATAAAGTCATCCTGCGAGCCTCAGCCTTTTGACTTTTCCTCTCCTTTCGCAGAAATCCACCCTTCTTTTTCCTTCGCTTGACCCATATCTGCCTTAATTGGGATTTAGCCATTACACTCCTTACGCTACTTATTAAAAGCGCTTTGCTTACGTCTGCTTTCCCAGCAGACCCCTCCTGTTGCCTCTCCCTGTTGCTGGCTCCGTTGTTTGATCTGGCAGTGAATATGGAAACAATAAAATTTGGGATCAATACAGCCCTTTCCAGCAGTCCCTCTGGGGAGGAGCCAGGGCTCTCCCAAAGCTGCTGTAGGAAAAAGCAATGTTGGCCATTTTTTTTTCAGCAACGGGGGGCACCTCTTTCGGTAATACTTTTCCAGTACCAGGTGATGTGAAGGAGATCCGATATCGTCCTTCTTCACTATACATACACGTGCGCAAGCCTGTGCCTGCTGCAACCTGCAGTAGCTCGTCTAACGTTGCTTTTTGGTTTTGCTCTTAGCTCCATCTTTAAGAAAAATTTCCAACTTTTTGGCGGTTGAGTTGCGCTAAAGCAGAGCACGGCTGCGTGGTGCCGCTGCCGGGATGGTTCAATTTCAGCCAGAACCGGCGAGGTAGCAGCAGCTCTCTAAAATGATGCTGGCCGATCTCCTGAAATTCTGCTTTTTAGGCTGCGTTTTGCTGGCTCGCTAAAGCTAACCTGCACCTACAACAGCCTGGCCTTTATTTGCAGGGAAAGGCTGAGAGCGAACACTCTCCCCGGCTGATCTCAGGAGCATCCAGAGCATCGCGTTGCCGAAGGGAGGCAGATGACGTTTGACGTTTTAACCAAGGCAAATCCACTCAACTTTCGCCACCCCCTGCCCACGGTCCCCGCTCGGCAGCACGCGGCTCAGCCTGGGCTAATGTTCCACGGTGGGGGATAACCCAGCCCGGCCCCGGCTTGGGTATTTGAAATACGTGAAGTGGGTCACACCAAGCCGCCTCCGATACCGCCGCGGCGAGGTACAGGCACGGCAATTAGTAAAATCAAGGTGTATTTCCTAGATCATGCAGCTGGGGGCATTTTGCAACTCATTTTGCCGGAGAAAACTTGTTATTTAATTGCCTTTGCTGCTGCTGGATCAGATTCAAAATGAGTGGGAATATCAGGTCCTGCCAGATATATTCAATCATATTACTGCTTTTTTTCCCTGAATGGATTTGATGTGCCAGTAAGCAGTGAAGCAGTTAAATACGGACATGTGAATGCCAGCAACGCTGTGATTTCAAAGTTAGCACCCCACTAAGATGAATGAGGAAAACATACCTCTCCCTCGACGTTTCTCTCTGTCCCTGCAGTGAGTTTAAGGGGAAGATAATTCACGATGGTTTGGCCAATTGCTAGAAGTAGGATATTTTCTGTTCATTCTGATAAACCAAGAATAACATCTTATGCAGCCCCCAAACAAATAAATAATAATAAAAGAAGACTGCTAAAATTCAGAATGATGGGTGAGGCAAGGCCAAGCCCTGCAGCGCTGCGAGAGGCCGGAGCTGGTGGGGACGGGGCACGGGGCATTTCCAGCCGCCGCATCCTCGCGCTCAAGCGAAACTGGGTGGAGAAGGGAAAAAAGATATGTCTAAATGAGTCCAATACTGATTATTAAGTTCCTAAGAGGCAATCTAATTTAGCTATATAAAATCATGAAAGGCGAAGAATTAATTGATACTAATGAGTTATACGAGATAGCATCATAATTAATTCCTAAATAGAAAGAGGACATAGGCTGGAGCAAGGGGGGGAAGTAAGACTGGCCTATATATCATAATAGATTACAGAGGGTATTTGAAACGAGAAACAAACTGTCAAAGTCAGAGTGGGACGGAGTTATGAAATCTTTGCCAATGCAAAGAAAAGCCTTTTCCGCATCGCCTGGACCGTACCGAAAGCGGGGAAGCTCCTGCACCGCTCCGCTGCTGAGCCCTCGCAGGGACCACGTCCCTCCGTGGCCCGGCGCAGGGGTTTACACCAGGGACGCCCCGGCCCAGCCTGTCTGTCAGGGTGCACAAATGCAAGACACTTTGGTGGTTGCTAAGGTAACTACACAGATTTGATTTGATTTCTTTTTTTCCCCCCCCCCCCCCCTCCTAAATAACATCGCTGAGTAAATCAGTGCATAATCCCACGGCAACTTTGCGGTGCGTTACAGCTCTGATATTGCTGCTGCAACTTAGACAAAGAGTTTGGACGTGATTCTCGGAGCAAACCCGCTTTTTTCTACTCTATTTTGGACCTACTTACTCTTTCGGTGCATAAATCACAGGTGAACACTCATATGCTGGAGGACAAAAAGCCTTGATGGATCACAGAAGCAATAAATTATACAGGGAAAGGGCATTATCTCTTTGGAAATCCCATAAAATGATCATCACATGTTGATTCCATTTTCACAAATACAAATCAGAGACCTCTGCAGCCTTCCTCCTGAAAATTGACAATAAAAGTTTTGTTCGATTTTCGTTCCCCATTTTAGGTTCAGTTTTAGAACAAATTCAGTTGGCAGAAATGAAATTTCAGTTGGGTTACTGCACGGTGAAGCCCAAAGTAAGCGTGTTTATCAATGCTGGTCACTTTTTTAGAGGGGAAATCATGGATAACTCTTTGGAAATTAATAGTTGTGTTCACTGAGAAAAGAAAATAATTAATAGGCAGGGCTCCTGGTTAATAACATTTCTAAAAGCATTTCATAACAAGGCAGCTTGACATAAGCTGGTTTACAGTGAGGCAGGAGATGCTGAGCGTTGTCTTCTGGAAATAGAAGCATCGAGCATGAGTGTTCTCCTTACATGAACCGGCACAATTACTAAATACCCGCACACCATGGGGAAACCGGGATCCAGCTTGTGCCATCGAAGCAGCAGGAAATTTGGGTGGATTTCAACAGGAGCGGAGCTGAAATAAATAAATAAGGGACTGGGGAAGACATAGGGGCACCCCTGAGGCCAGCAGAGAGGAGAGCGGGGCTCAGACCCTGTCACGGCCGCATCCACTCTGCCTTGCAAAAACCACTGCACGTTGGCCAAAATCCCATGTTTTCGGGCCATTTGCAATGTCAGTGCTTTAATGCAGGAAAGCGGTCAGTGCTGAGGGTGGCAGAGGTGGAGCGGCCGGCTGGCGCCGCAGCTGATGGATGCTCTGGCGCCTTGGCTTGCGTTCAGTTGGGGTGAATTTGTCATTTTTGTGCTGAAAAGATTTTCCATATAACCTTTTCCGCATCCAGGAGAAGACTCTTTCCCACTGAGCAGCCCACATCCTGATAAATGGCAAAGAAAGATTAGTTTGTGGGATTAATCTTTTTATGTTGCTGTGAAAAGTCATGGACTTTGGCGTACGCCGAGTATCTCACGTCAACTTGAACCGAACACCTTGTGTTACAAGCGTAAACCAAGTAGCCGCAATCAGCAGCCAAACCCATTTGATCCTCAGCATCAAGGCCCTTCACAGAAATAGTAATTATTTAGCTAATATGGTTCAATGTGAAATGAATGTTTGGAATAAAATGATATTCTGTAGCGGACAGGCCAGCTGGGGAAACAACCAATCTATTAATAAAATAGATGGGCCGCTAAAGCAGCGCAAGGCTGTATGTATGGAATCATGGAATCATGGAATGGTTTGGGTGGGAAGGGACCTTTAGAGGCCATGCAGCCCAGCCCCTGCAGTGCCAGGGACAGCTTTAACCAGCCCAGGGTGCTCAGAGCCCCGTCCAGCCTGGCCTGGGATGGTTCTGGGGATGGGGCCTCCACCGCCTCTCTGGGCAACCCCTTCCAGTGCCTCACCGCCCTCACTGTAAAACATTTCTTCCTTATGGCCAGTCTAAATCTATTCTTCTGTAGTTTAAACCCATCACTCCCTGTCCTGTCCCAACAGGCCTTGCTAAAAAGCTTGCCCCCCCCCTTCCTGCAGCCCCTGTCAGCACTGCCAGGCCGCACTCAGGCCTCCCCGCAGCCCCCTCCTCTCCAGGCTGAGCACCCCCAGCCCCCCCAGCCTGGCCCCGCAGCAGAGGGGCTCCGGCCCTCGGGGCATTTCTGTGGCCTCCCCTGGCCCCGCTCCAGCAGCTCCGTGTCCCTGTGCTGAGGACAGAATCATATGTCCAACCAGGCAGTAAGGTGTGATGCAGGACCACAAGATGACGGAGAAAGAGAGGAGTGTTTTGGCTAATGCTTTCAAACCCCTGCTGCTGGGGCCCACGTGTGTCCCATCTGCCACCCCCTCCTCCGCTGCATCGGCCCAGACAACGCCAGGCTCAAAAAAAAAAAAAACTAAAACAAACCAAAACAAACCAAAAAAGAGGGAAAAGGAAGAAAGAAGAAGTTCGCGCGTTGGCTGCGTCCTCCTCGTGTGCCGGCGAGGGTGACATTTCCCCCTCTCTCAATTACGCCGGAGCTGCTCGCCGCCGGTAGAAAACACAGGCCGCGCTCTCGCAAGATTCATTGTCCTGAGGTCAGCTGGAACTTATTGTCCTTGTTGCCTTGGAACAAGGCAAAACTGACATCTGTAAGATTTGCTGTTAAATAATCCAAACCAGGAGCGGGACGGAGCCAGGCAGAGAAATGGAAACGTTCGGGCGCCTTGGTAGAAAATCAGTAATTTAGATAGAAGGCGCCGATGCTCGCCGGCCTGGCGTGCCCTTAGTTTGCTACTGATTGCTTCTCCTAACGTTTAACTTCATCCTTTAAATACCGCGTATACTGGAAGTTTCAAAATCAGTGCTTGCCTGCTAATCTTTCCCCGGTATAAATAAATTAAACCTTAAATGGAAATAATCTTTGGATCCCCAGCTATCTTTCTTCGGGCTTGCCTCCCGGTTTAGCGCTGCCACCGCTACTTCTTCCCCGTCAAAATGCATTCGCAGTGACATGCGTACGGAACGAGACGGAGCCGTAAAACCATTTTTAAAAATTATACCCGAAATCTGTCGGACACCCGAAGCAGGACGTTGACAAAAAAATCTGAACAAGAAAAATATTTGGGATGAAGAGAATCTTACGCGTCTCACAAGCAGAGCCAACCCACCAGGAGTCCTGCTCGCAGGTGGAAAAGCCGCTCGGACGCATGCACAGAGCTCTCCCCGAATGAGCTGCCGATAAATCTAATCCTGGAGGATTGGAAATGAGGTAAAAGAAATTTTGATGAAAATTATGTACATGTACTTTGACAAGCTCATAAACACTGCAGCCATGATAAGTTTTCTTATTTTTTTTTTTTAAGACCTGACACAACTGTGTAAGCCCAAACTCTAATTTTTACAGCCCTGGGTTTGGAGATCTGTCATTGGGAGATATAATGGAAAGAATAATTGCTTGGTGGCTGCACAAACAGGAGATGTGTTGTCAGGCTGCAGTTTGGAGGCTACATCTGGCTTCGGAAATGATTGATGCTGTCTCTGTGTGTGATTTGGGAAACCATTTTTTTTTTTTTTTTCTTTTTCCCTGCTAATACAACCGCCATGCTGAACCTTCGCGCAGCCGCAGCAATTAAATCTTTATTAACGAAAACTTTTTATTTATTTCTCTCGCTTTCAGACGCATCTTGGCGGTGCGGCTAGGCGACACGCAGCCCTCTCGGCGAAGGTAAGCATGTGATTTCAATTTGAAATTAAAAGTCATGTCTGAATAACAGAACAGCATTCTCATTTCCTAATACTCTGCTTTTTACTACTTTGCATTCAACTGTGAAAAGTCTTTTAAAACTCTGAACAGCAGTAAAACTTGAATGAATTTTTGACCCATTATTGCATAGCGGGTGCGCTTTCCAAGTTGGAGAGACTGCCAAGTTCTCCCCACCTAATATTTCCACTTTAATTGTGCCACTTGAGAAATTTACGTGCCTCAAAATATGGCATGAATCTTACGCTTATTGCAGTATCATTAGCAGCAACATTTAAGCAACATCTGTGTGCTATAGAACTAATTGAAGTAGCAGAAGTGGCAGCTGTAAATCCACAGGAAGATGGCAGTTTGCACCCAGCACTGCTGAGTTAGCGGGTAACTGTCAGCCTGTTCCTGCAATCTGCTCTCGAGGACTACGGTACAGGCACACAATGTCCAAAAAAATACAGCGAGTAGGCTAATGATCCTATTAACCACTTTGCTGCACCAATTTGGCTGTTTTTCCAGTTTCCTTGTTGAATTTCATTACATATTTCACCGTTCCAGTAAAAAGTCCAGTACGAGACGTGTTTGCTTTTAAGCCGCTTACTTAAGGGAGTGAAGCTCCTCGGTCGAATTAACCCGCAAATGATTTTTTTTTTTTTTCCCCCTTTTAAATTCCGTATATTTCTCTGCCTTTTCCATCGTTTAATTTTTCTTCATCACACACGCCTGGGTGAAAAAGAACTTTTACCAACTGTTAATGCTGGTATTTAAAGCAATGACATTTTCCTCCCCGGGATGTAACATTTTCAATAATCAATAAAGCTGGGAGGAGGAGGGAAGGCTGAAGTCTTTTTTTAGGTGCGCGGGTTAAAACACATCTTCATCCGAGCCGGGGATGCTGCACGCGTGGCCTGCGGCGCACCGGCCCGGGCACTGCTGCTGATTTAACTAATTGGGGATTCCAAAAGGAAGAAGGTGTTTAAGGGAGTGTGTCCTGGTAGCACCGCGTAATCCAGGCACCGGGGTTCAGAGCGGCTTGGAGCATCACCGCTATTTCCATCTTCATTTGCTTCTTGGGTGGGGAAAAGCAGGTTTAGAAACCTTACAGTCCTCCAATTAACACGGGGAACATAATTAAATGTCAAATGGAAATGCTTTGGTGTGAAGGCAGCGGGTTTTTGCGGAGACCCCGCGTTAGCACCAGCCCAGCCCCGGTTCCCCCCGACTGCACCGTGCGTCCCCCTGCTCCCGCCGGCCGCCTCTTCCCGGCTGTCCTGGTTCAGCCCCAGCCCCAGCTCAGCACCACGCGGCCATCGCTCACTGCCCCTGCCCCGGTGGGATGGGGGAGAGAATCGGAGGGGTGAGAGTGAGAAACACTCCTGGGCTGACATAAGAACAGTTTAATAGTTGAAATAAAGTAAAATAGTAATGATAATAGTAACAATATAATAATGATAATAATAATATCCAAAGCAAGTGCTGCCCAATGCAATTGCTCCCCACCCGCCAACCGATGCCCAGCCAGTTCCCAGCAGCGATCGCTGCTCCCCGGCCAACCCCCCCAGTTTCTATACTGCCCATGACGCCGTATGGTATGGAATGGCCTTTGGGGCAGTTGGGGTCAGCTCTCCTGGCTGTGCCCCCTCCCAGCTCCTTGTGCCCCTGGCAGAGCAGGGGAAGCTGGAAAGTCCTTGCCTGGCATAAGCAGCGCTGAGCAACAACTAAACCATCAGCGTGTTATCAGCGTTATTCTCCTCCTAAATCCAAACCACAGCACTGTGCCTGCTCCTGGGAAGAAAATTAACTCTATCCCAGCCCAAACCAGGACCCTGGCGCTGGTCCCGGCCGCAGCACAGCCCTCGGGAGCCGGGAAGGGGCTGGAGGAGCCCGTCGCCAGGGCGTGTTTGCCGACGGCCCAACCTCATTAGAAACCCGGCACGTCCGCCGGGCCGCCATGTGACAGGCCGGGAGCTGCCGGTATTTGTTGTCTTAATGCACAAGTACTCGGGGACTCAACTGATAAGGAAAAAACTGTTCTGAATCTGCTGAACTACACGCTTAGGGTGGCACGGACCCGCGCAATATTGAAAATCAATAGTCACGTGGCGGTTTAAAGGTTAGAGGTCTCCTGAATTAACTTTCTAGTACTAAATTACCAGCCCTTGGGTTTTTTTTTTTTTTTTTGGTTGGTTTATGTATTTATTTATTTATTTCCCATTTTGTAATGACTGGAGAGATGCATCGACTTTAGAGACGCGTAGCTTGCACCTACTTTGCCCTCGAAAAAAGAAAACAGCAAAACCTTTTAATACTCGGTGTGATGGTTTAAATGTTAGGGTATTTCTCACGAGCAAATTCAGACGGAATCGGAAGGCGTCTAGCAATGGTAAATATGGTAATGGGGCCGTGAGCATTATTAGTAGCCTGAAAATGAAAATACAGCTCTAGCCTTTTAACTCACATTCTCTACAGCACTCGCACTTGTACGATGTGTAATATTTAAATTCATGCATGTTTTGTTTTTAACAACATTTAGAAAATGTAAAATAATGGTGTTATTTGAAATATTTATTCATTAGGAATGAACAAATAATATTGTCACAAATAAATTGAATTTTTTGAGTGTGAAGACTTACACGTTGCTTTTCACCCACGAGCACAGTGCGCTCCCAAGGACTGCTCCGGCGTGTAGCTGCTCACACGTGGAAGCGCCTTCACGACTGGTCTTTAGCTCTTCTACTTGCAGATACTGCAAAAACCAAATCGTTTTTTATTTCATTGAAGAGATTTCTTACTTAAATTTATTCCATCATTTCCCTTCCCCTTGTTTTCACTCCCCTAGGTACACAGCTTGAATTTCAGCATCGAATATTTGCACCACGGCTTAGTCTTCATCAGCACGGCTAACAGGGAGCCGGGTCCCAGCAGCCCACTGGGAGCCATCGTGGCTGTGGGTGCTTTGGGCGCTTGGCAAATAGGCTGGGGATAATCTGGTGGGGTGGCTGCCAACCGCCTTTGCATGACCCAGCCCTGCAGTGGGGCAATAAGATTAGATTGGATATTAGGAAAGATTTCTTCATGGAAAGGATAGTCAAGCACTGGAACAGGCTGCCCGGAGAGGTGGGGGAGTCCCCATCCCTGGAAGCGTTCAAAAAAACGGGCAGAGGTGGCACTTGGGGACATGGTTCAGTCTGGTCTACCCTTGACTGGTTTAGTGTGGACTTGGTAGTGTAGGTTAATGGTTGGACTGGATGATCTTAAAGGTCTTCTCCAACCTAAACGGTTCTATGACTCTATGAATACGCACCCTGGACACGGGGGCAATGAGCTGGGGCTCCCCAGCTTCGCACCCACCTCACCAGAACACCCCGATGCGAGGGGCAGCCTCAGGTTCTGGTCCCCTTTGTGCTGGCATGTCCACCCCGGGTGACCGCCTTGAAGGCAAATCTGAAGCAGCCACCAAGGCTTTGAAGTAGCAGGTTAAGGAGACATGGCAGTAAAAAAAAGACCAAAAACCTTCCAGGAATTTTAGACGCTGCTAAAGCTTTTTCTTTCTGGGTCACAGGCACGTCTCCAAAGACTTATTTCTAGAAATCCTCAGCTGTTTTAAGATTTATGGACTGCGTGCAGCTTAAATTTGATTTTCTCTTATCAGAGTGTAACCGTATACGAGTGCACCATCCCAGCCGGGAAGGGGCAGCCAGACGCTCGTCTGCCGTGTTTCCCCGCCTGGGCGCCGGGGCTGGGAGGGCAGCATGGGCTGCAGAGCCCTGCCTTTCCCCTGGCCAGCGCCGTTCGGGTCGCCAGGCGCGATCCCGCACCAGCCACGGCTCGCGCGCGGCGCTGGGACGGACGTGCAAAAGGATGTGCACTGGTGGATGCACCGACGTGTGAAAGCTGGCGCCGACTTTTCAGAAGTGTTTGCGGGCGTTGAACGTCATCACCTCAACGTATGCGGACATAAACTCCAAAATACGGGGAAAAGATCTGCGATAACCACTCAGGCGTAATTACTGAACTCAATGATGCACCTCTAAAAAACTCCCAAACTACACATTGTAATATTTTGCCCGACAAACACCAAGTCTCTCATTTTAACAAATAAATTGCAAATTTAACCTTTTCAGCCCTGGCATTTCCAGGCTCTCTGCTAATAAGCATCAGATCCATCCCTGCCATCGACACGTCCGACTTCTGTTTATTTTCAGGTGCCTCCCACCTTTGACTCGAACGCGCAGGCTGCAACCACGCCGCGGGCACGCTCCCGAAACTTTAACCTAAGGCACACATTGCATGTTGATAAACAAACTCACAACAGGACGAAGACCGAGTTGTAACTAATAAAATAAAACCCTGCAGCTCAGCGGCTGCTGTCTCGGGCAATACTTAAGCACGTACACAATTTTACCCGCGTGAAGAGCCCTACTCACTTACTATGGGATTCACGTGCTCACGAATTCTCACATAAATGGGGTTATATCGAGGTATAAACCAGAAAGATCTTCCTCTGTTCATCTGAGATTTCTGCTGTCGTAAACTTTTGATTAGACGGCGTACATGTGATATTACAGATAAAAGTTTCTAGTCAAGTTTTTCCTCAGTTACTGTGTTTATATAAACCCACAGATTACTGATGCGTTGCATGGGCACAGGAAGAGCCGGCGCTGTTATGGGTGATTTTTTGTGCAAAAAAAGAGCTAGAATTTTGAAAACATCACTTCAAAGCGTGGCTTGAACTAACATTTTCTGGTTTGTACATATGCAAAATAATCCTATAGAAACGTTAAGATTTATTTTTTACAGCCGTCATTCTTAACTAGTGCACAATTACCTTTATGTTTATTTCTATCAGCAATCTTATTAATTCCCATACTACTTCTGGACCATGCTTGCGCTACAGAAGTAATTTTAATTGAACATTTATTAAAATAAATGCTTTGTCAGGATATACCCACTCCATCTGGCTGCACTGGACAGGCATTATTTCCTGGATGTGTCTGCTTTATACAACGTCTTCTCCCACAGCTCTTGCTGACTACCAGAGATCATGATTAGATTGTTGTGGATTTTGCTCAGCAGCGTTTTCTGCCACAGCCCTTTCTGTCTCGCGGACATTAGCTTATACGCACACTCTCTGCAGGACTCTTCCTCTTCTGCTGCACAGAATAGGGTTTATTCTGGAAGAACATCGTTAGCCCACCCATCTGACAAAAGGCAGAGACCTTCTATAAATAACCCGCCCTGCAAGGCTGGATGGGCTGCATCTTTTTTTTTTTTTTTCCTGGTGTATGTGCATGCTCACAATTAGGGCGATAGGAGTTTTGATAAGAAATAAAATACGATTTGGGTGCCCAGCGTTGAATTTCCGCCCTTGAAAATAAACTAAGACAAGCTTTCCTCTTTCTCCCTCCCCACAGCAGTCACCTGCTGACAAACACATTCTGGGCACAGCAAAGCCCTTTTTTAGCACACTTAGCAGCCAAACATTATTTTTATTGCTGGCATCACGAACAAACACGAAACAAATAGGAGACACGCAGAATTCAAGAAACGGCGGCATTGTGCAGTTAATCCTCTATTCACCGTTGTATCAAAGCACTTTTTTGTTACTTTTGCTGTGATTCATCTTAATGAAAGCCGCTGTTTTTACAGCATATCTCCTTCAACCCGCAGCCGGTGCGCTTGCTTCTCTCTTTGGCTGGACCACGGGAGATTTAAAGCTGTTACTTCTCACAATAGCGGAAGTGGTGTTTTCTGAAACTTCAGAAGGTAGCTTAATATTCACTAAACTGGTTGGGTTTTATTTATTACTCATCAAAAGGCCATTATTATGTGGTGTCTATAATAGTAATTGCAAACCCTGCATCACCCCCAATATTTTAAATTTCGTTTCTGTGCTCCAGTCATTTTTCACCCTTTCTTTGACAGCCTTGAGCATATACTTCATTAGTATTTTTTTGGGAGGTTCTTATGTTTTTTAGCATTTCTGCTCTGTGTAAAAGTGCCTTCAGACAACCAGGAGCTCCCCGCAGGGTCATGCGATGCCTACAAATGCTTGTGGAAGGTGGAAGGATCACCCAATATTTTGTATTTCCAGCAGCGCTGGGACCGGTGGGCATTGCACAAGATGGGGGCTTTCCTCTTCCCGAGGATGGCACGTCTCCTCTCTCAGGAATACGATATCTCAACAATTTTCAGAGGCCTCTCACGTCAAGAAACTGAAGTGCTTGTGGCCTTCGTTATGATATTCAAAAGAGGTCTACCTCAGGGAATTGAGCAACCAGATCATTTTCTGATGTTTCTGGTTTTATGGTTGTTTGTATTGATATGACCCTTCCATAAGTGTGAAGAAATATTTAGTATCAAAAGGAAATTTTGAGTCAGCTCACCAGCACTAAGCTGGCTATCGAGTCCCAGATATAGCTCAGCATCCATGGTATCACAGAACTGCTTTGAAACAAATGTGTATGAACTATTTGCGGATTCCAGATAAGGGTAAAGAATAAATAGAGGTTGTACCTTTTTTTCCTTCAGAAGTACCCTGACTTGCTAAGGAGCACTGCCCCAGGACAGTAACTCTGCAGTTTCCTTTCTTAAGGCTAGAACAACAAAATTTTAGGAAGTTTGGTTCGGGACATATCTAATCCCCCACCTTTGCTTTAGCTGCAGTTTCCACAGTCTTGGTCAGACCTTTTCTTGATACATGGATGTGTCTTCAAAAATGAACAGAGACACAATGGCAGTCTGTAAATGAGGCTGCATTTCTTGTAAGGTGGAAAACCATAAAGTCATATTTATTGAATTTATTGAAAGCTTCAACCATGGCCAACTGATACCAGCACTTACGGCACAGTGTAACGACACGACATCTCTGAAGACTGAAGAAGCTTTCATGGGCTTTTAAACCTTTGCAGATGATTGGGCTGTTGCAGGTCCAAAAGCAGAAATGAAAACTGAGTAGCAGAGCACCTGATCCAAACCCCAGAGCGCGCAGTCTCTGGTGGACACTTCCCATTGCTTTCAAACACTTAGCTCAAACCCAGAGGGAACCATGTGCAGAAGATGACTCAGATAAAGGAAATGTTGGGGTGATGGGTGAAGGAAGACGTGAAATTAGTCTTACAAAAAAAATGGTTGGGGTGAATACCTAGCACAGGTATCATCCAAACCCAGGGATTCAACAGGAACCAGAATTAACTTCCAGGAACTTGGAAGTAAGATCACAGTGTAAGCTTTGAGCAGTTTGATATTCCAGGATAACATATATATCCCTAATAACTGACCTCTGAGCATATTGGTTACACATCATTTTGCAGAGCATTTGAGGCAATATTTCTACGAGGATTTAATTTGAAAATGATAGAATAATCTTAATTTAACAGAATGTCTTCATTCATGGAAGGTGCATGGTGTTGAATCAACAAACAGTCAATGTATTTGGTTTATTGACTTCTGTTGTCAGGCAGTGCAGACTATGACTCACAGACACTTAGCACACACTATATTTTTTGTTCTTCTGAAAGCTTTTCTGCAAAATATGGTTAGAGTTGCTCCCTGTCCAAGGAGGTAATGAATTCACTACAAAAACTTGACGTTAATTATTTTTCTGATAGCAATAATGAGGCCTAGTTTTTCTGAAAGAAGTGTAGATAAACATGACTGTATAATTACATTTTCCTTAATAACTGATTGATATATTTGCTGGTTATCAGGTTACAAAAATGAGTTTTGAGGGAAGATGACCGTAAGCCAGGTTGAGATCCAGATGGGGATGGTTTTCAAGGTTGAGGACGTTCAGATCCGTGACGGGGGCTCAGGGCCATCGCTGGTTTTGGTTCACAAGGTGCATATTAACCTTCAAGTAGGATCCATGTCCTCGTCCAGCTTCTTTGCAGAAGAATGGGGTAGAATAAGGGGGCCCACAGCCTGACCCTGACCACGTCCTGATCTCTGCCAGCTCCGCGGGGCTGTACGAGCCTGAACGTTGGATGGGTCCTGGGACCCTCTTCTGAAAGGTGCCACCATGGCATACAAAGAACCTACCTTGAATTTTCTGCCTTGCTCAGCAAGGGCAGCAGATCAGTGATTTGCCCAGGAGCCTCTAAGGCCCAGGCAGGTAATTCACCATCAAATGCTTTGGCTTCGGCACCGAACACTGAGATTTGGAGATACCTGTTGCAGAGTACCATGAACCAAAGGAGTTTAATGGTTGACCATGTAATACAGAAATAAAGCTGGGCAAAAATAATATGCAATTTCAGCCTCTGTATGGCAAACACCTCGAATCACAAAACCTGCTGGCTTATTTTATGAACAGAAGAGGCTTCCTGCTTAAAAGGTTAGACAGAAATTTAAAAGGTAACTTGCAATGAAAGTCAAGTTGTGAAAAAAAGAAGCCAAGAGGCATCCTTGAGGAGAGGAGGGAGCCCAGCAATGTGACCATCAGGTAGGCACATGTCAAGAACAGATGATCTGCTCATCATAATTAAAGAGAGGGACTTAAAAAAAAATCTCAGGGAACCAGGAGGTGCCAGGAGAACTTCAGTGGAGCGGTCGCTTTTTGCTCAGACAATGGGAAAGGAGGAGGAGAGGAGTCAGTAAGAGGCGGTTCACAGCAGGGACAGCTATCCCGAGCTGACAAAACTTCCCGGGCTCTGCGCTCGACCTGTGATTAATCGCACAGACACACAAAGCACCGGCTGTGACCAGGAGCCATCCTCCTAATGCATGTCACAAACTTCATAATTCCACTTGGAACGAGACAACAGCAAGTTAAATTCCTGGATCACTGTCACTGTGTCACTTACAGAAGAAGTTGCACCGGGGAACAGTTGGCTGTTGGAGTAATTTGAATGGAAATGTCAGTTTTCACAACCTATGATTTGAGGTAAGTGCCCTGCTATTATACAGCAGCTCTGTCAAGCAGCCGGGGCTGAGTGCATGCCGTGACCTCCTCTCGGCAAACGCATCCTCGTCCCCGCTCCCGCCCCAGCCTCCTCCCACAACCCACCGCTGCCGAAAAATTAACATTTCCTTCTCTGCAACACCCTTCGTTCATGTGGACAAACATCCTCTGTGTCTTCCCGTGTCCTGGCCTGATTTTAATTCTAATTTTGTACTCTGTTCAAAGGTATGTGCTTCAAAAACATACAGAAACAGCGAGCTGTTTCTGAATAAATCGATTAATCAAGATTCGCATTGACCTCTGGGCAGGTTTCATCTGACTAAGGACTTCAGAATATGGTCAATATGTCTTCCTGCTAAATACTTGCAGAAGTTGCTACATAAGGTTGTACACGTCTTATACACATCTGTGACAGATTCAGTCGATTCCCTGCACTGTACGGGGAAAAAAAGACTGGCTGTGCAGAAGTGCCACAGTTTGGGCTAGCACCTGCCCTTCAGTAACACCTGTAGATACGTTATGCATACCTTTATTCAGATATTTTGGGATTGGAAAGGCAATGCATCCCGCGCACAACTTGCGCACTGATTTGCCTAAAAGGATTCAGAAGGAAATAAGAATTAAATCAGCCTTGCTAGCAAGTAGAGGAGCTCTCAAAGGTTTAACTTCGATCAGTTAAGCATCAATGCAAACCATACTGATTCAGAAGCACCCAAACACATTATCCCCCCAAGTTTAACTACAACGCAGCCTTTCTGAAACCAGAAGAAATGCATGTGCACACCTGACCTAAAAGCAATAGAAGATAAAAGGTGGAAACACTGGCTACGAGCAATCCAGCTCGCAGAAGGATGGAAAGAAAAGGGGAGCTATACAGAAGGGGAATGTTGCCGTGAGAGGCAAGGGGCATTGCTGCCACCCCTTTCCGAACCAGCAGTGCCGATGAGCTACTACGTGATCTGCACCCGCCAGCCCAGCCTGCACAGGAAAAGACTGCAGAGCCAGATCCCAGGCAGGTAAAACAGTCCTACATCTGCAATTTGAAAAAAAAAAAAGGAGAAATAATTGACCTGAGAGAACTTCTCTTGCCTCTGGATGAGTTTACTGAGCCCTGGGAGCTGCGCTTGGCTCAGTCTGGTACTGGGACGTGGCGATGGGGTAAGGGGCTTTTGGGGGTTTCTCCTCCTTGGACAAGCAGGTTGCCCTATTGTAAAAAAAAAAAAATTAAAAATCTTGTTGTTCAAAAGAAGAGATGTAACAGGAAGATATCTGGACTTTGCTATCCTCTAGATGCTGGGGATGGTAAAGAAACTATTATGCTGTTTATACATTGCCCACGGTGCCACTGACGTTGGGGTATCTCCAGGCAAAGTGAAGCACAATTACTGCTCTTATTTTTACTTTGAAAGGAGTGGCTTACTGAGTCAGGAAATATAGTTTGGTTTTTTTTTTTCTTTTATGCCAAACATAAATACGGCGGGAGAAAAATGCTTCTACAAAATGTGAAGCGAAAGAAACGGAAAACAAGCCAAATTTAGATTTTTGCCTGCAGGATAATTGACAAACCAAGAAGCTTTCCTGGCTTCAAAACAGCTACTTAGATCACAGGTGGTTGTATTCTTAAAGGGTAAAAAGCAAAGCTGTCTCTTTTTACAGTATCCTTTTCAGGCATCCAGCTCCGTCTCAGCCACCAGGCTTTTATGTGTGCCCAGGCAGAAGAGGCTGGAGCCTGTTGCAACACTCTGTTGGACTATAAACCAATGATATTTGCTTTACCTGTGCACTATCTTCCATGGAACAAAACAACATTTACATCTGGGATCAATTTGCTTGAAATTAAAGTGCAGCTGCTATATCTCTTCTGCATCAAAAGTATAGTGTTAAGGCTATAACATACAGACAGTTACACATTACTTTGCATTGTAATATTTAGATTTGTGTCATTTTCCATCTGAAGTAAAAAGCGGCTTTAAATAAATGAGTGATCTTACACTACATATTTTATGGGCTGTGTACTCAGCAAGATATATCTACATTTGCAATGTGCATATACTCATCTCCAATTTCAAACTACGTATTTAGACCTTGAATTTTAATGCTGAAACAAAAAATGCAGCGTAGGAATAATTTGGGCTGTGCGCTCAGAAAAGTTCTGCTGTGTTTGTACAGCGGGGTTAGGCGAGTTGTGCAGTATTCTCAGGTAAAACACGAGCTTTTCCAGGGCGTTACTGCAGATCCTTTCCCCCTCCCCTGTGCACAGAGGGGGTCTCTCTCAATAGCCCCCCCAAAGCAGTGATGCACAACCCGTCTGACAGGGAGGGTGACACCGGCAGCTCACCAGCAGCCTGCAATTACCAGCAGCATTTACATACGCATGCACAGGAGCCTTACAAAGAGACGACCGCGCAGGGCTTTTATGATTTACATAAAAGTCACCGCATCCAAAGGGAGACCGTGAGTTATGTATCTGTGAAACAGCGACTGCAGCTACGGGCTGCCGCCGCGCCGGGTGGGACCGGGCTCTGGAGCGTGTCCCCGAGGTTACCTCCTGCTGCTTGCTGCTTCTGCATCTGGAATACTGTGTCCAGTTTTGGGCCCCTCAGCACAAGAAGGACATTGGGGTGCTGGAGCGTGTCCAGAGAAGGGCAACGGAGCTGGGGAAGGGTCTGGAGCACAGGGCTGGTGGGGAGCGGCTGGGTGAGCTGGGGGTGTTCAGCCTGGAGAAGAGGAGGCTGAGGAGAGACCTGATCGCTCTGCAGCTCCTGGCAGGAGGGGGTAGTGAGGGGGGTGTTGGTCTCTTCTCCCAAGTAGCAAGCGATAGGACGAGAGGAAATGGCCTCAAGCTGCGCTGGGGAGGTTTAGATTGGATATTAGGAGAAATTTCTTCATGGAAAGGGTGGTCAAGCATTGGAACAGGCTGCCCAGAGTCCCAATCCCTGGAGGGGTTCAAAAAATGGGCAGAGGTGGCACTTTGGGACATGGTTTAGTGGGCATGGGGGTGTTGGGTTGATGGTTGGGCTGATGATCTTAGAGCTCCTTTCCAACCTTAATGATTCCTAGTTTTACTTTCATTAAAAAATAATCCAGCCAGCAAGCCAGGAAACATGAAATTATTCCTCTCCCCTGAATTGGTTCAGTGTGGACTTGGTAGCGTAGGTTAATGGTTGGACTGGATGATTTTAAAGGTCTTTTCCAACCTCAACGATTCGATGATTTGATGATTCTATGATTCTGGACATGTGTCACCCGGTACCGGCGCCGATGGACCCACCACACAGCGCTGTGCAGCACCTCAGCATGTGACTTGGCAGGAGACGGTGCTACCTACCACCCTATCACCCAAACCAGCGTCCTCCAGCTGCAGGTCATGGGTTTGGCTGTGCACCATGCGGCCATGGGCAGGGACCACTATTACCTGGTCATCTGGAGCAGCAGGTTGTGTCATGCTTTGCTCGTTGCCATCAGAAGCTGACATCAAGATGCAAGCCTGCACCTCCAGTGGTGTCCTGCCGTGCTGCTGGTGCCATGGGACCTCCAGCGATGGGTAAGGAACTTGCACGGGGTCCATGACGATGTTCACCACGGGGACGGAGCCTACTGGCAAATGCACAGATAGGACATTTCCTATTACTTTTAGGTATTGCTTAGCCACACACAAAGGCCCACATCTGTTGGCATTAAATGGCAAAAGGCAGCCAGCAACACACCACTACAACACACCATTTTCTGAAGGCCGGGGACAATTTGGCTCCGAGGTTTCCAGCCAGTTTTATTCAACGCTGCTGCCTCTTAGCATGTAAGGCTCTACATTTTAATTCCTCTCCAGATCACCAAATTCAAGTTTGATTGATTGCTGACAATCAAATATTGCAATTGGCAGGAGTGTGTGGGAACTGTAACGCACTCCAACCGGAGTGCTTAACAGGCTACTTACTGAACCCCCACATATGAGCAATCATTTGAAAACACTTTTGGTGCTCTCCAACAGTTTTTGGGGCTCTTCTCCAGGGTTCTGCTGTACCCCTAAATCTTAGGCAAATAGCAAGAGCCATTCAAAAATAATACAATTGCCTTCTGAAACCAGTGCTATTAACCTGCTTTTGCTTTCCTTAAAAAAAAAAATAAGCTGTGTGACACTGGAAAGAGGACTGGAATCTGAATTTTCACAGAGTTTTTCCCTACAGTTCCCAAACAGAATTTTTCCAGTTTTCCAGAGAAAACTGTCTCTACGGTTTAAAAAGCACATCTAACTCCCCAATTCTCATACTGTTTTACTGCCAATGGCAAGAAACAATTTAAGAGAAAGCCCAAGAAAAAACTGTCCAGGATAACGGCTACAGAGCACGGCAATTTAGTGAAATCAAGATCAATGGTTATGTAGGTCATTTCAAATACAGCGTATTCTACCTTAAAGTGTAGCACATTGGTTGAAACAAAAGATGGAAGTGCAACATTTTCAAGCTATCATTTCCTCCCAGCAGCTGCAATATTTTGTGTTTTGGTGGAGATGAATCAGACTTTTTTTTTTTTTTTTTTTTTTTTTTTTTGCAAGAGGCATACATACGCTGCAGCCTCCCTTACGCGTTGCTCAAACCAGCTGCACAGGAGCCCCAGCAGATAAAGCGCTGTAGGACCTCAACATCTCCTGCTTCAGTTTTGGCAAAAAAGGAACTTTTCCAGAGCAATCCCGCAGTGGCTGGCATAAGGACATAAGACTGTGAAAGAGAGGATGCTGCTCATCTAAAAGAGTCAGATGATGTACCTGGACTTCATCCACTGCCTGGAGAAGAGCGACAACCAATTAGTCCGACACAGCTTCTTTGCCATACCCAGGTTGGAAAACAGATTGAAGGGGTCAAAAAATTCAGAAGGCTCCGCATGATCTGACATTTGCCTTGTCACAATTTTCTTGACAACCAGAAGGTTGGAGACAGTTTGCTGGTCATCAGGAGCGGCGGTACGGGAAGACTGATTACCGAGCTGGGGACAAGAAACCGGTCAATTAACGGTCTGCTCGTTCTCGAAACAGTGATCTCTTCAATAACTCAGGATGGGTCTCGTCTGCTCGTTTTAGAGGACAAACGTGCCGTAAAATAGTTGCCGGAGTATACAAACATTTCCTTAGTTTGCAGCCTCCCAGTATTGCTTCTGCGGCTGCAGAGGTGATCTCCAATGCAAGCGATACTCGGAGGTTCAAACTCCATTCCAGTGCTGTCCTTTTTGCACTTGATCGTATTTTGCACAACAACCTCTGCTGCAACATGCGCCGGCGGTAGTTGAAGCGACGTTCCTGAACGCTATACCGGTTTCATTTCAATTCTCGCTTTTACTTCCCGGTTTGATTTTGGGCCGCATTAAATATAACTCTCCACAGAATTCATTCTTCATAACAGGAAGTTTGCCAACCTGCGATACGGGAGTGGACACTCACCTTCCATTATTCGTACGCTGCCCTTAGCGTGAGGTTTGTACCCGCGCGGGCTGCTGCCCCGGGATTCCCACCGTGCAACCACGCACCGACTCCTTTGCCTTCAGCTATTCTGTGTATCTGCCTGATTTTTTCTGGTGTCTGACTGGAGTCTGCTGCGAGGACAGATGTATGTGACATACTGATGTCATTTTATAGATAAAACCCAGAATAGTTTTATATTCGTCCTCCGTATTCTGTGATGTAATCCCATCCCTACTGCGACCCATCCGTCACAGCCGCTGCAAGGGGCTGGGGTTCATCCTCCTCGCTTGCCCGGCCGTATCGCCAGGGTCAGAGAGAAAATAAAAAGGACAAGAGCCCCGAGAACAGGAATTGCGCCTCCTATGAAAAATAGGACATTTGAGATCCCCTCTATTAACCCACTTGTACTGGTCCTGCTCCAAACCACAGGTATGGTGCTGCTGTGCCTCCTGAAGTGGTTTATCTCCGCTTCGTGAACAGCGGTTAATCTGGTGATCCGCTGAGCAGGGCATTTGGGATGCTGCTATTTGGATAAAGGTTTCAAAAAACCCACCCCAGCCCAAATAAAGCCTCCCATCGGTGGAAATCCGGCGTTGGTGGGAGGTTCGGTCACAGCTTCTCACAGAGAGGGGTCCCAACGCAGGCAGTCTTCTCCCTCCAAACTAATTTGTACGAAATAAGACTACGTTTCAGAAAGCCTTCGAAGAGACAGAGAAGCTTTAGTAGCTTGGCCCAAGGGACTGTGTTAAGGACAACTTGCTGCAGGTTCTAGATAAAATAAAAGGCATTTTCTCTCTCTTCCCTTAGCGCACAGCCCTGACCTCGCCGAGTCCCGCCTAGCCCTTGCAAAATGTGACTTCGCCGGCGTCACCCCGGCTGTCGAGGGCGAGGGCTGGGCCCGCAGCGCGGGACATGCTCTCTCCTGTTTTCCTGCGAATTACCGCAGTGGCCTGTCGGATCACCTCTCCTCGCCTCCGCGTGCTCCTCCTCCGCTCATGACTGCTGCCCGCTCCCCCTCATTCCGCCGCAGGCAGCACGGGCTCGCCGGGGACCCGGGAGGGCACCGGGAAACGCAACGGAGTCAAAGGGGAAAGCGGGGACGGGCGCAGCAGATTGCTTTCCAGCCATCCCAGCTGATCACTCAAGCATCGTCCATATTCCAGCTGGAGAACACAAAGTTTGTTATCGCGCTGGTTTAACTCTGCGGGTAAATGACGGTTCGGTACAACAGCTCACGCTGCAATATTCTATCAGCTCTTAAGAACCTCCAAATCTCTTGAGGGCTCTACCTACAGAAACCCCAGGGCACGCCCGCTGTGGGTGATGTGCTACCCCAAGCCTCTTACGAGAAGATTCTCTATAACTAAATGGTTTTTGTGATTATATTTTGCTTGCGAGCGTTTCGTTCAGAAAGGACAAAGGTATTATTTTGCTGGGCATTACAAAGAGATAATTTCATTGCACCAGTTAGTTTGTTATTTAACTACTGAAAGACTGCTGCTTGCCCATTGCCCCCTGACGTTAAACCTGCATTGAGGCATCATGCTGACTGTATTTTCAAAAGCATATAAAACGCGTTTGCTGAAAAAAAAGCAGAAATAAGGGCCATACTGAAGGCTTGCACTTTTAAAAATTCTGGCCCATAATCAACGTTGAACTTGCTAGGAAAGCTCAGCCACGACAGCAAAGTCAATAAATAAAAGCAATAATTTTTCAAAGCACCACAGTATATCCTGATGGAAGTGCGACGGTTTTTCCTTCTGCTTGCCAGAGTTTTGAAGGTTTAGGTCAAGTCTGGATCAAAAACCACTCGGGATTCCCACTCCTGGTGTCCTGCCCTCATACTGCGGCCACGGCTTTAAGAGGGTGCTGCCGAGGGCTCAGTGGAGCCGCGCCGCGCGGGCGAGCTCCGATCCAAATTACAGAATGACTCAAACGGCCTACTTTGAACTGAGAGGCGAGTTTTCTATATGGAATTAGGTCATCTCGGCGTTCGCTGGAAAGCGAAAATTACATCATCGCAAAGTTGCTCTTCCTCGGATAAAAGGGCTGCAGCTGTTTTTCTCGGTGACTACCATCAGTTCCGCACTTGGGGTCACGCTGAGGGTTATTTTAATTAAACACCGCCTCTTCCAGCCCGTCTAACCTGGGTTGGTGCCAAACTGATGTTGACCCCCATCCTTGAGGGCTGCCCGGGGCCGGGCAGAGCCCCCGCTCCAGGCTGGACCCTCAGCTTCCTCGCTTGTTGAGCCCGTGCCGACTTAGCGAGCAAGAGCTCCGCGTTTTAACCCCACCGTACCTAATGTGCAATTTGCAGCAACGATTTCAGCAAACGAAGAGCAACGCCACATCAAATAATATACCCAGGGGAATGCCAGCACGGGCCCAGACTGACGGGCTCCGTGTGCCCCCCTGGCACCTCGCAGCACCCATGGCCGGGGCGGAGGTGATGGACCAGCGCCCGCTTTTCTGCGGGTTAGATTGGATATTAGGAAAAATTTCTTTACGGAAAGGGTAGTCAAGCATTGGAACAGGCTGCCCGGAGAGGTGGGGGAGTCCCCATCCCTGGAAGCGTTCAAAAAACGGGCAGAGGTGGCACTTTGGGACATGGTTCAGTCTGGTCTGCCCTTGATTGGTTTAGTGTGGGCTTGGTAGTGTAGGTTAATGGTTGGACTGGGTGATCTTAAAGGTCTTCTCCAACCTCAACGATTCTAGGATTCTATAAGATTTGTTAAGGAGAAGGGCCCAGGAGGAGTCCCCCACGCTCCTCGCAGCCCTCTGCCACGCTCAAGGACTACTGACTGCGAGAAATAAAAAGCCCTGTTTAAAATAACTAAATAAGGCACTTAAAGAGGTTTTAAAAATTGATAACTAAGCATCCTGTATGGGATCGATCTTAATTACTGCCCAGGTGTAATTTTTTGTCTTCTGGCTTTTTTCAGTGAAAATACCCACCCACCCAAGCCAGCCATTAATGAGAAACGTTAAAGGCTCGTTAACAACATCCTTTCATCAAGCCAAGGCGCTGCCAGGGCCCCGCGCTCCCGTCAATTTTCACCTTGCGCTCCAGCTACCGCATCTCGCCCCGCCGGCCGTGGCTGATGGAGCCCAGACCCGTCGCCCGTCGCTGCCGTCGCTGCCGCCGGCTCCGGGCAGGCTGCGCCCCGCACCCCGCACCTCCGCCAGCCCCCGGCCCCCGCTTTCGGCTGCCACCCGCACGTTACTTCACACGGGCCGGGGGCTGGTCTGGATCAGGCTCGGGGCGGGGGGAGAGCTCGCTCCCCATCGCTGCATCCCCCCGGACTGGGGAGGAGCGAAATGGAGGTGGCTTCTCCCCCTCAACCTTCAGTCGGCAGTGATGGGGCCAAGGGTGCCGCTCCTCGCTCCCCCTTGTAATAATAATTTGGGGAGAAAAATGGGTTTTGAACACCGGTCGGGGGGGAGGGTGGTGTGTGAAAAGAAAATTCTGATTTGCTCCTTGCTAAAAATGGCGCGCAACAAGAACAGCGATATTAAAAGCCAAGCATCTGGAAATCCCAGATTTAAGGACAGGGAGAGATTAAAGGTTTTGCTGGGGCAGGTCTTCTGGGAAAAAAAGAAAAAAAAAGGAAAAAAAAGAAAAAAAAAGGAAAAGAAAAAAGGAAAAAAGGAAAAAAGAAAAAAGAAAAAAAGGAAGAAAAAAGGAAAAAAGGAAAAAAGAAAAAAGAAAAAAAGATAACTGGAAAAACATGCTCCCTTTTCAAGGCACCAATTAAGCGTATTTATTTGTTTACTCATACCCTATGCATGCTGTTTGCAACGAAAATAGCACACGGGCCTTTGACAAGCTGTATTTGCACATCAATGTAACTGAAATATCCCCTCTACTTTCATGGCGAGCAAGGGTACCGGCAGTAATATTTTCCATTGTTTTTAAAGGCGGCCCCAGTAACACCGAGCGGAGGGTACAGCCGCTCAGCAAGGGCAGGGGACTTTTACGGAGCAGCCTTTGAACGCTATTTCTATTCAATTGCTGTAAGAATATAAAAGGAATTACAATTAAATCTGTAAATGCAATTCTTTGAGGATTTTTACATTCCTGTAAGATTCTTACTGAGAAATTACTCTTGAAATAGTACATAAATCTTACAGGACTCCCCTCGGATTACTGCGCGTTAAGTTTTTAAGCAATCTTTCCCTAGGTTTATTATTTTATTGCATTTGCTTTAAAGCAGCAGATCTTCAGCACCAACTTTCACAATAAATAAACATTTTAATACCAAGCCTCTCTCTTTGACCTGGGTGCGAAACACACTGTAAAGCTTATAATTTCAGAATTCGGTAAAACATTGGGCAAAACTTGATTAAACGTAGCAATCTGCGGTATTTCTAGAAGAAATAATGACTTGTGATGTTAACAGAAAGCGTAGTTTAAAATTACTGCTCCTCGTCTATAACTTAATAGCGTTTGGAAAGTGATAGCACTGTCCTACCAACTGCGTCACCGTCCCTTATTCAACTGCTACACCAGCGAGCAAATATCAAGTACCACTTAAAAAGTGCCCGGTGCTTGAGAACAGCTTAGAAAAATTAAATGGAAACTTTATGGGCCAAATCTTTCTTGCCCTGATCAGATGACTAATTCCTCTAATTCCCAACAACTCGGTTTGCATGAGAGAAGAAAATGGGGGGCACATATCTAAAAATGTCCCTACCACTACAATGAATCGGTTTTCTGTGTAAGATGCTTCCCGTATGAGCTCATTACGTGGCAAACTCCGCGCGCGTGAAAGTGAGCTGTAACAATCCTTAAGCCTGGGGCCCTTTTCCATTTGGTATTGATACATAGGATGTAATCTGCATTTTTTCATTCCGGCGTAAGACAGCGCAACCAGCGTAGCTGCAATTCTGCTGTAAATCGGATGCAGGAAATACAAAGTAGTCCTTTGAAAATATTTCTGTTGGCCTTAGACTGGCCGCAAAGCCTGTTTTGTATGGGAAAAAAAAAAAAAAAGAGGGGTGGGGAGCACGACCCACTGCAAAATTCAGTTTCTTCCACGGTCAAGGGCATCTATTTCATTATAAATGTAGTTCTGCCAAAACAAATATTATTTCTGAATCTTTCATTATCTTAGTCTCTGGAAATGGGCTAAAGCAGCATGTGTCGGTATTAGATGCTGCAGAGCCAGCTGTCGTGCCTGGCTGCACAGTGTCTCAATGTCAGCAGTTCAAAGCACTGCGAGGCTGAAGGGGAGGAAACTCGATCGGTCGGAGGAACCCAATTCCAGGCAAAAAAAAAAAAAAAGAAAGCACATAGCTGTCTTGTGCGAGCGGCTTTTTTTCTTTTTTTTTTTTTCCCCTTTTTCACATGTGCACGCGTAGATAGAGCTAGATCCTTGGACGCCTGCGTTTTTAATGTTGTTTCTTTGGCTCTGTGTTTCCACGCGCTCTGCCGTGCCGGGAGAGGCTCCGGCTGCGGCGGGACCCCCGGGCCAGCAGCGCAGGGGCCAGCCCAGCCCCAACCCAGCCCTTTCGTGGGATTATTTTTATTTTTCATCTATGTCTTTAACCATCTTTAAAGCCCCGGCCCCTTCCCTGGCCCCGGGGCGCCCTCTGATGGGTAGCGCGCAGGCAGCTGCCCGTCCCTGCCTGCCCCTGCAGAAACTCCGAGCCGGCAACACGCTTTTGCTAAAAAATTGGGTGCTTGCCTTGGGAAGGTGTTCCCGCCTCGACAGGCTGCGCTCCTCGCCGGCCTGCCCGCGAAAAATAACCACGCGTCCCGGAAAAAAGCCGGTACCCGAAGAAAAACGGTGAGGGATGCAAACGCGAGAAAGGTTAAAGTTGACATTTGCCGCTGTGTTCTTTTGTTGGTAGCATGTGTTATTAAAAAGAGAAAAAGAAAGGAAAAAAAAAAAACCCACCCAAACTGTACATATTATAAGGCTATATTTTTATCTCCGGGTTCTGGTGACACGTACAAACCACTTGAGCTTTGCTTTCGTGGTTTATATTGCCACCAGAAACCCTTGATAAAAATACAGCTTTATATTGTACAGTTGGGTATAGTTTATTTTCTCCATATATCACATACCGTGTTTTATTTATAAACATACACAAAGACACTTCTACATGCAAAGCAGTTTTTTTATTGAAGTAATTCTGAGATATCAATAATACTATATTAACTAACGCATCGTAACACAATAATTTTTTGGTTAGCAATGGCCTTTCTAAAGAGACATCTACTGAAAATATGATAAAACACATAAAAAAATCAGTATTTCCATGTTAGAATTTACGATTCCCATACTGAAAATTTCAGCTTCTGGTGGCTGGTACTTGCAGAGAACCCTGCTTAAACCACCTCAAAATTTAGCTTTAATATCTCTTGAACGCTTCAATCCTTTCTACAGAGAGGCTACGGGAAAGAAAGCTTCGCGTAACAGGGAAATGCAAAAATCTAAAGGAAAAAAAGATCAAACGATGAAAGGAAACGCGCGGCTGAGAAAGACGCAACTATGACGAGCTTTTCAGCATTTTGCCCAAGTTGCGCTAATCGAGCTGCTTATTTAAAATACACTTCCCATGCAATCTGCCAGCAGCTCCTCTTCCGCCGGCTTTTTGCACCATTCACAAGGGCAAAAATTTTTATCCCCATCTCTCGCAATCCGAAAAGAAAAGCCGGGAACGAGCGGTGCAATAGTTCCCGCGCCTCCACGCGCCCCGGTCCCTCCTCTTTAGGTACACCACCATTTTGGGCACGGAAGCGGCGAGCCAGACGCTTCCTTAGGGGAGGCTTGCACCTCGCGCTCGCCGCGTCCCTCCCGCTCCCTCCTCCGTGCGTTAATGGACATTAAAAATAGAACAAAACAGGACTGGAGATGGGAACAAAATCCGTGCACAACAGGCCTGGACCGCTGTACTCATTCTGCTGTAAAATGTAAAAACAAGAAAGGGCAGACGAGCTGCATCCCTCAGGACGCATCCCGCTTTTTTAATATAGCGGTGCCACCACACATTTCACTTCGGATGTTGCATTATATTTATATGTCACTCAAATATTTACCATTTTTCTGAATTCTTCCGGGTGCTCTGAGAGCTTGTTATAAGCCACGTATCCGCGGTTGTACGTCTTGGCTGGTTAGCAGCCGTGGCTGAGCTGCATCAATATGCTAACTTCTCTTTCTGGAGCTTCTCGTGCGACAAAAGCCACTCTTTCATAAGGTTTCCTCCTCCGTAGCTGCCGGTCTGCCCGCTGCTGCAGATCACCCTGTGGCACGGAATTATAATTGGGATCTGCAAAACAGACAGAAATCGGGAACCCTTCAAAGGGTGAGGCGAAGGGGAGGGGTGGCCGGGGAAGACGCCCGTAAATCCGCTGCTAAAGCAGCCGTCGTCCGCCGCCAGACTAGCAGGGAGAGGGACTGAGGTACCCGCGCCGAAGAGCACGCTGGCGGAGCCCCGGCCGTGCCCGCGGACGCAGCGGCGGCATCACGGACGCGTTCCCGGCCGAGCTGCTGCGGGCTCCCCACGCCAACCAGCTCTTAGGGAAAAATAAGCGCTGGGAGAGATGTTAAGCTGTAAAAAACCGATGTGAAGTCTTAAAAGGGTAAAACCGATATACGAAATCCCCCTGTACAAAAACTTCCCTGCAAGAAGCAGGTTTTCCTGCCCCGCGCCGGCCGCCTCCGGCAGCCGAGACCTCAGTGCCCGGGGTGGGAGACGGAGCCTCGCAGACCCCAAACCCACACCCGCGTGGCACGGAGGTACAGGACGACTGCCAGCCACCATCCCGGCATTAGAAAGGGCCGCATTTCTGGAAAAAAAGCCCGGACCACCGAGAAGAGCCCGTCCAGGAGCCAGCTTCCCGAGCCCCAGCTCCCTCGGCAGATCTCCTCCTCTCGCTGGAGCACCTCTACGTGCACTGCTGAAAAATTCTATATAAGAACACGGCGCTATTTATTATTTAACAGCGAGTCAATCCAAAATGGGTTGTGAATTTTTAAAACCCACAACAGGAGAGGTTTAATTCGCACCTAACCAGCTTAAGGGCTTTTTTTTCCTCATGCCTTCTACTTTGTATCATTTATAGCCAAATGTCACGGATTCCCAAAAATCAATGCAAGAAGTTACATAATAGACTGGTAACATAGAGAAGCGCATGAACGCGGTTTTTAAAATTTTTTATCCCAGGTGATTATCGTCGTTGAAGTACACGCCATAAAAAATGCAATACGTCATCTCTAACCACGCCGTATGTGTTTTGGTAACTGCACAGTAATTCGGTTGCAATGCCATAGCTGTGAAAACAATAACTCACTAAAAAGTGCAGTTTTCACAAATTTGGATATTTTAAGTCAAAAAGTATGATTTTATTTATATGCAGACACACAGACAAATTACGTACTTGACGCTGATTTATTTTAATCCCCTTTAATAGTTATTTCAGTACAGTTCAAGCTGTGCTTGTATTTGAGCCTGGGACACATACACCCCAAAGTAGCTGGACCGCTACGGGCTAGACCTTTGTAAATTGTTTTTTGGGGGGGAATTCTTTTGTTTTTCTTAGGTAATTTCAATGGCTGAAATTTAAAATCTCAGTCTCAGCCCACAGGCTATCGCATTATACGGGAATACACATAGGTGCTTATTGTTAATCAAGGTTTAATAAAAAAATGCTTATAACAGCAGCTTTATTTGGAGCTGGCAATGCCACAAGTGAATTATGCATCCGTGACAACTCCAGTGTCACCCATAAAATCTTTACTCTACACCACGCCATCCCGCGCTTGGTTTATGACTTCTTTAAAGAAGTTGTTTCTTGCAAGTGTTTTTCTGTTTTGGGATTTCTCCGTCTTTACAATCCATGTGCACAAGTTACTGCAGGCAGATTTTCTGGAGTGACAAAGCCATAACAAGCCATAATAATGCACTGTAAAAAATCTCCAAGGTTAATTTGCAATTCTTTAAAAATATCCACAGTAAATCAGCATATTTTGATGGTAAGGCTGTAAATCTTGCTACGGACAGGCACCAAAACCTCCTTCTGAGCCAGTTCCCCGCTGCCGCTCAGACGGTGCGAAGACACTCGCGCCGGGGGGGGCCCACGGACCGGGGAATTTTGTCAGGGAGGTAAGTTATTGACTTCTCCTGCTAAATCGTGCGAGAAGATGGAAGGGGTGCCCAAGAGGAGAAAAAAAAAAAGGACTTTATTTTCAGGTGGCGTGAGCCGGCAAACCGCGCGGGGTCTTGGATGATCCCTGGCTCGGTGCAGGACCCATTCACAAACGCAGGGATGCGCGGCTGAGCCGCTTACCATCGAGCCAGAAGAGGAGGGTAGGAAATAAATGTAGCTTTTTCCATGCCTGAAATAAAGAATTTCATACCGTGTTGGTCCTAACACACGCAAGCGCCCGTACGTCACCCTCCATAGTGTCGCGTGTAGAAGAAACTGCGGTCCACAGGCTGTATCAGCGCTGTAATTTAAAAATGTCGAATATTGCTTAAGTTTGGCTTAATTGTGGTGACAACTTTCAGACTACTAAAATAATTAAGCCTGCTAAAATTTATTAGGGCCCTAAGGACATTTTAGAAGGGAGTACTACCCTAGTCTGGAGCTCTAATGCCTCAGCTACATTTAATGTAATTTTTATCAATAACCAAGCAGCTCATAATATTATAGCTCTGCTGAAATCTTCACGCTGTGAAATCTAATTCATGTAATACACGAATCCATCACTTACACAGACCCTACCTCAAACGCTATAAAACTTCCAAACCCATAGATTTGTCTCCAACAAAAATAACATGAAGGGGCCCTCGGATCAATAACGGAGTCCCTCTGATTTGGGCACCAGCTGAATATTTTCTCCAACTTTGCTTTTGTTCTTCTGGGTAGAGGCCCACAAGGGAAAGAGCTTGTTTTCACTCGCAGCCTCATCAATACCTAAATCCTGGTGAACAAGTGACACTGAGAAGCTGTAATCAATAGCTCCCTGTGCGTTTTTTCTTCTGGTCAAATGGTTCAGCACTACTGACAGCCCTGACACTCAGAACATGATGCTAAATCTTTATCAACAGCCATCTGGGTGACTGGCAGAACAAGACTCGGGCGGTCATTAACGCTCGTGGCAATCTGTGAATAAACTAACTCCTCGATAATGCGTTTGTTTAGAAAAAAGGTGGGGAAAAAAACTCCCTGCGCAAGGCATCGATCGCCTTTGAATCGCGTTTAGCAAATTCCGTCTTGAGGATGGAGCGGAGCGGCGCTCCGCCGCGGCGCTCCACTCGCGACGAGTTTTCAATTTGAGGCAATGGAAACCCGAGCGTCCCATCACGCTGCTGAGGGGCTGGAGACCTCCAGAAATTGCCAAACCATCAAACCCCCATCAGCCAGGCTGTGACGGAAACAGCCGAAATACCAAGTTCTAACGTACAGCAAGAATCGCACTTAGCAAGAAAATAATCTTTCCGTTCGCTCATGTCCTATGGCTTTTTCTTCCCCTCCTCCCCGACAGAAACAAATACCGTAACGTGCCCCAGCACGGGTCCCAGGTTGTTGCCAGCCACCGAAGGAATGAACGCACAAGTAGTTTTACGCGTCCGCAACGTTTCAAATCCATACTTCACAATCTTCTCATAAATGCGCGATTACTCCTTCCAACCTCCCATGTCTAAAACATTTTGGCTGAGTAACATCCTTGACTTGGGAGAGGTGGGTATTACCGTGAAGTTGGGCACTTGGCTGGGCTTTAGCCTAAACAGCAACACGGAGGGAATATAAAAACCAACGTACGCAGCTATGACTGCCATTAACAGAGCGTTCAAGACGTCTTATTTAAGGCACAGAACAGTCATTTAGGATGGCCTTGGACTAATCAGCCCAACATTTGCCATTTCCCATGAGTCTCTGTGATTTCTTTTTGATCCTCCTATACTAGTCTAATGAGATTTTTAATTGAACTTTATGGGTTCCCTTTGAGGACCACAGACCTTGCAATCAATGCGAACCGCAGTAAACTATTTGAAGTTTCTCTTGCAAAAGGTGAGCCATCCCCGCCATGTCCTTGGCATAAATTGAGGCGAAGATGTCGCGTCTTTCAGCTGCTGCTGGCACCTATTCCACCTTCTCATAAAGCTGAAGGTCATCGTATGAATTATGTGAAGCAACCCAACTACAAAGGAAAACCTGTGGAATGCACACTACCAAAATTAAAGACCGACCCCTGATTTGTAGAAGGGAGAAATGCTCTGGTATTTTGCGGAAAAAGGTGAGATCTGCAATTTTATCAATGCATTTGAGTAACAAAGCAATGCCAGGCTCAGGTTGATTTCAAACGCTCATCTTTACTGTTATTACTGTCCACATTAAATCATGTTTATGATTTAGTCATCATGTTTGTAATTTAGGCCTTTAATCATAGGAAGCATCTCAAGGTGCAAACGTCTTATGATTTTGCTATTTTGCATTTCTTCTGCAGCAGTCATTAATGGAAGCATTCACTTTTCTTTCGCTTTCGCAATAAAAGCATTCACTGCTTTCAGCTTCTCTCCCGTGAACAAAAATCACTAATCTCCTGCTTAACAAAACATCACATTTCTGCAACAATTCCGAAGCAATTGCTCCTCAAAACCAGTATGTACATCCTAAAGCTCGGGCGGCAGGTGTAGCAGTTGTTAACACCACAGCTCTTTGCATGCCGCGCTGATACGTTAATGATGCTGCAGTTCAGGTGACGTGTTCAGTTTAATGAACTGTTTAGTTAGATTCAGAGCTCAATAGCTCATCTGATAAACAGACTGCAAGTGTGTTCATACACGTACAACGCTCACGGGTATCCTGCAATTCTATGCAGGTCGCACACTGCCGTAGAAACTCACATAATGTCTACTGGGTTTAAGCTTCTAAGCTCAATAAAGAAGTACATCCTAATATTTTAAGCGTGTATCAAATTTTCCTATGAACCAGTTCAGATAAGCGGTATAAAGCTACGTTTCGTCAATACACTGTATTGTACTTGACAATACAAACTATTTTAATATGATGGAATGCTTTCCAATATAATATGGTGTACATTAAGATAAGGCAATACAATGCAAAGCTACAGGAAACAGTTCTCAAAGAATAACAATATAGTGTTGTGCAAAAGGATATGTAATTGCTATCGCCTAGAAATGTACCCAGCTTTGCCCTCAGGCTGCAGTGGAGCAGCAGCATCCAAAGTAGCGGTAACAGCAGGTTGTGGTGTGAAAATTCCTGCTTTTTCCCCTGTGAGGAAGGATGAAAATAGTTCTGAAAATATACAGCAAGGCTACTGCGATTTTTTTTTAAACGGGGTCCTATCTTCTTATTGTTATTTCCCATCCTGTACGTCGGCTGCAGTGTTTTCTGTCCCCAGAAGAAAATTTTTAAGCATGTTATAGATAATAATGTATAGCTTTAGGAAAAAAGCTGTATTAATATACTACCACCCCAATATTTCGTAATAGAAAGCCGATGATAAAAAAAAAAAAAATCAGTGCTGTAATAAGAGCCCTGCCCATTCCAAAACACGTTTTTATCACTATACATCTCCTGTAGTTAATGTGTAATTTCATGCATATTCCACATGCAAACACACCCGCAGTCCTGTCGTACGTCAATGGGAGCACCTATTCACTACGTTTCTCCTATTTCCCATCTAAATCTTTACCTGGGTCTTCAGACCTATGAGCCATAATATGCAGGCTGACTATGCATAATATGCAGGTTGATTTTATGAATGAGGTGAGATATAAAGATAATATGTGGCACGGCAAAAAACCCCTCACCTTTACTATTTCTATATGTAAAGCCACCAGCTCTTGTGAAAACAGATTTTCTAACCCACTTTGCAACTAGACGTTGCAGTCTCATATGTACCTTATTAAAGAAAATACTGAGAGGACTGAATGTAAAAACAACACAGGAGGTCAAAGACTACGGCAGGTATAACGCTGGAGAAAAGGAGAGGAATTCGGGTATGGAGAGACACGTGTTGCTCAGGGCAAGTGGTAATGAGGGAAAATATGTTGAAGAATAGCCAAAAAGGCCACAGTGATATTAATAGAAATCAATGCGTACAGACAGATAGAGCGGCGTTCTCTTTGCCATTTTCCCTTTCCTTTGCACAGGAACCAGGCGGCTGCAGGCTGCAGCACCGGTCCCACACCAATCAGCGTGGTTCGGGTGCATAAATACGTCTGGAAATCTAAACCTGGCCAACTAAAAGGGAGAGATAATTACTGGGAAGACAGACGAAGAGGCCAAGTATAACAACATACTGTTTTTTCCAAAATCCACAGGACTAACCTAGAGCGCTACTCCCCCCGGTTGGTTGAAATTCAGGCAACTCACCTATATCTAACGGAGAAATGCCATTTACAGCTGGTTTGGACAGCATGGGGAGAAAAACATATTGACAATTAGGGATTTGATTCAAACGTGCACCTACGTGATTTAAAATCCCTCCTCTTCCACATTTTCAGAAACATATCCATGCCAGAGAGGATGGACCGCTGTTAACACAACCAAAGCCACTCACCCCCTGTCAAAATGAGGTCCGTGTCAGGGGATAAAAGAGTTCCCTCACCTAAGAATGTATAAGAAAGCTTGAGAACAACAAAACGTGTAGAGGCTGATGAATTAAAAGCAGCGCAATGTTTCTTGTTCAAATCTAACGCCATAAATGGGAGGGAATAAATCACGTTAAACTGGGTTGTGCGTTATCGCTGATTAAAAACACTTACTGACCTTATTACTCATGGTAGACCAGTTTTCATAGCAGATAAATTTAGACTAATGACATTTAGCCCGCAAAGCTCTCTAAATCCACCATCTTCCGTCAACTTTATTTAAAAGTTGACGTGAACTTACGGGATTGCTCCTCATCGCTCCTCCCACCGCTCTCGCCGCTCTGCTGTTGCCTGCGAGGTCTGCCAGCTGCTTGTAGGAAACGGCCTCTCCAAACTTCACGTCTCTCAACAGGGTCCACAGCACCTGCCTGGTGAACGAATCTGCAAAGGAGACGAAGCGAGTGCTGGTCGTACGCACGGCTGAAAAAAAACCCGAGATGAAATATTCAAAGAACCCAACGCGAAGCAGAGTCTCAACAGCAGCTTTCTAATTTAAATTTAAACAGCCCCGATGCACTGTCCTGTTATTGTATCCTATATTACTACATTTAAATACATGATTATTAGAAAGAGCGCTTCAAGTAACCGATCACTATAAAAAAGGATTTAAGGCTTTGATTTTCCTATATTTTTAATTTGCTTCAAGTACAATTATCCTGTTAACTCATACAATGTGGTTTTTCCATTAAATTGGCAGAGTATAAATTAGCATAGAGTCAAATTAAAAAGGGAGGAAATAACCGGCTCTACCTATTTTACAAAGCCCTCGCATCTCCAGCTAATTTCCAACTTCAGCTGGGACACGCGGCAGAAGAAGCCCTAGAGCCAGCGGACTCGGTATTATCCTGGCTGACTGCATTTTATAGTCGAGACCCCCAAGCTACTGCTCAGCATTGCAGACATTACAAAATGTAAGGACTAGCTGTGACCTTGAATGTACGGCACATCCTTAATGATACAGGGCTCGGGAAAAAAAAAAAAAAAAAAGAATGTAACTTCCATTATTTTAATTTTAATTCAGCAGCAAATTGCTTCTAAGTGTTCCAATTGCTGAAATAATGAATAAGCAAATGCATTAGGACCAGCTTTCTTCTGCATCTCAGGGTTTTACCTTCCCAACCCAGGATTATTTTACAAAAGGAAAGCCGATAGCCCCGTTAGTTGGGTTGAACACCTATTGCTCTTCCAGGGCACCTGTAAAAGCTTTGAAGATCTAACTAGTGAATAACTTACTGAGAGGAGTGAGCTGGTGAATAAAAAAAAAAAAAAAAAGAAAAAAGTTAAAGAAACAGGAAAAGAGACCCCTTCCCCCAGCCGAGAGCTTCGGTATCCTGCTTTGGCGAAGAAACAAACTGATTAAAAACATTTTCTTTCTTCAGTGGTCAAAAAAGACATTGATTACGCTACATAGGAACCTAGCGAAATGGGGTTTTGTTCTTAAAGGCAACCCATACACCATTATGTGTGTGTTAAATAATAAAAATCACTTCCTAACTGAAGGGAATGATAATCACTTCATTGAAAAAATCTGTTTAGTCTTTATTATAACATTAAGCAAATTAAACATCAGCATAATCCAGGTGATACGAGAAAAGGGTCATCAAAGAAATTAACTTTGTTGTTCATTAATTTACATGGATTAGTAGAGGGCAAAGAGATAGCAAATCTGCTCTAGTTTTTTATGATATAATTTCAAACTGTACACCATTTGTGGCAGTAGGGTGACTTTGGGGTTAATCAGACTGATTTGTCCTTTTAATTGCTTTCTATTCAAAGAAAATTCATTAGATAATGTTCTCTTCAAAATTCATGAATCAATTTAACTGAAGAAACCACATTAACAGCTTTGGGTTCATTAGCACAAGCAGTTGTGTTACTAGCTGATTGCTAGGAGGGTTTCCTTAGGCAAACAGATTTTGTTTACTGTGATTTCTTCAGAAAGGTTTATTTCAAATCGTTACTTATTATTTTTTTAACCTTCTTTTTGAGCCGGCAAGATTAGTGTTAACCTCGCCTAGGCAGGGGTCTCAGGGAATTATTGCCTGATGTCATCTTTTAAATCAATGAAACAGAGTGACTGCACGTTGCCGGGGCCCGAGTCCAAAGAAATCCCCTTTTTTTCCCTCATTTTTGGCAGGGGAGGTGGCGGGCTGGGATGTGACAGACCTGTAACTTTCTGAAGCCTGTAGGAATAAGAGGAGAAGCGGGCGCAGCCTGCGCTGGAGCCCCGAGCGGCCGCGGGAGGAGGGGGCAGCTCCAGAGCCCCCCCAGCAATCGCAGCACCGTGCCAAGTGATGCCCAAACCATTGAGTACCTTTTAACTTGCTAAGAGAGGGACAGAGATTATCCTCTTCCGACAAGCAGGGGCAGAGATTATCCTCTTCCCAGAGCCACGGTACATTTTTCATGGGAGAATATATACTGTCTCTGCACCCACATAATACACTCGAAGTTATAGTTCAAAAGAATGAAATATTTAGCAATCATGCACATCATTTTATAAATGTATCTGAAAACTCAATTTCATCCTGTAGGGAGCAAATGCATTAATTAGTTTAAGCAGCTCTAAGAGACAGTGCCAAATACTGTTATTAAACTGTCTGCGAGTGTGAGTGCCTGTAAGCATAACCTGCCCAAATTAGATGGCTGAACTTTCACCAATTTTCAGCGTGTGCCAACATTTTATGCTGTTAAATATCATTATAAAGCGCTATAAAATACTCACATAAAAATTAACGCATGCAAATTCTCTCCTTACACGAAAACACTTCATACCTCCGCGAGCTGAGGATGCCTGCGCCATCCCAGCGTGGCCGATGCCAGCAGAGCAATGGCTGAACTGAACGACATCACAGGAACGGGGAGAGCGGAGGTCTTCTCCTTCCTCTGCACCATCTCGTACATGCTCCCGCCAGGTGAGCGGCCCCTGGCCTGCCCTCTGGCCAAGGAACACGTTACGGCCAACACAGAGCAACTCGCGTTGAGAAATTTCTCATAATTTGTGTCAGATTTTACATCCATACGCACAACTCACCAATTCCCACCGGGAACTGGAGCTGCCTCGGGAAGATTGGGGGCAAGGTGGCCTGAAGGACAAGAGGAAATGGGCTCAAGCTGCGTCAGGGGAGGTTTAGATTGGATATTAGGAAAAATTTCTTCACGGAAAGGGTAGTCAAGCATCGGAACAGGCTGCCCAGAGAGGTGGGGGAGTCCCCATCCCTGGAAGAGTTCAAAAAATGGGCAGATGTGGCACTTGGGGACATGGTTTAGTCTAGTCTACCCTTGATTGGTTTAGTGTGGACTTGGTAGTGTAGGTTAATGGTTGGACTGGATGATCTTAAAGGGCTTTTCCAACCTAAACGATTCTATGATTCTATGATTCTGTAAGGATGGGGAAGGGAGAGACCTGTGACCAACTTGGGTTTCCAAGTCTCCGCAGCTCTGAGGACCCATTCCCACCTCCAGCTGCCATGTCCGTGGCCACCCAGGGACCACAAAGGTAGTCGGGAGGGTTTAAGGGCAGGCGACGGGTGAGTGATTTCTTGGTTGTTTTCCTCCATCACCATTTTTGACCTGCTGGTCAAAAACCTCTTAATCGCCCCTTACCATCAGCCCTGCCAATTGCGTGGTAAATTGGCAAAGCAATGCACCACCATGCCAAGAGTGGATGTGCTGGCACTGATATGAAATTAGTATGTACAGATAAGTTCTAAGCCCCTAAAAAATAGGGACTTACCCTGAACCTGCTGCTAATGCCTAAATGCTTCAGAGGTCACTTGCGACAGCCCGCTAGACTTTAATGCTCCATATCAACACGCTACGTCTGTGGGGATAACAGAGTGAAAATCAAGTTTACTTTAACGCCAGCCGCATCATAACTTTTAACAGTGTATTTGAAGGTGGCAATTAGTACAAAACATAGAATCATAGAATCATAGAATCATCGAATCATTTAGGTTGGAAAATCATAGAATCATAGAATCATAGAATCATCTAGGTCAAAAGACCTTTAAGATCACCCAGTCCAACCATTAACCTAACACTACCAACTCCACCACTAAACCAATTCAGGGGAGAGTAGTAAATTCATGTTTCCTGGCTTGGTGGCTGGATTATTTTTAATGAAAGTAAAAACTAGGAATCATTAAGGTGGGAAAGGAGCTCTAAGATCATCAGTCCAACCGTCAACCCAACACCCCCATGCCCACTAAACCATGTCCCCAAGTGCCACCTCTGCCCGTTTTTTGAACACTTCCAGGGATGGGGACTCCCCCACCTCTCTGGGCAGCCTGTTCCAGTGCTTGACCACTCTTTCTGTGAAGAAATTTTTCCTAATATCCAACCTAAACCTCCCCTGACGCAGCTTGAGCCCATTTCCTCTCGTCCTATTGCTAGCTACTTGGGAGAAGAGCCCAACGCCCACCTCACTACACCCACCACCCACGTGAAGTCATACGCTACTCTAATAACGGGCTGCCGAGCATTTGTCATGTTAGCAAGGGGCTCAGCCCCCGGGGCAGGCAGGATGGGTGCCACCAGCAGCACCTCCTTGCATGGTTCTTGGGGCAAGAGAGGTTCTAAAGACACACAGTCTGATTTTACATCCTTTTTAATCCCTTTGATTAAGCGCAATTGAAGACAGACCATTTTCTCCCTTCTCCTCAACACTGATTGCTGGGAGTGTTAGCTTTTCTGTTTGTTGTTGGCCCCCCCCGCCCTGCCAAGGGTTTTTGCAAATGCAAAGGAATAGTTATAAATACTCACCCCTTCTCACCACCTTCGCAGCCCGTCTGGGGAACGACACAGACAACCTTTTCATTTGTTTTTACGCTTACCCGTTTTCACCATTATTACTATTGGTAAAATATCAAGCGTAATACTTCAAAAATACTCCAGTTTGTCCACAAAACAGCAGCATGAGCTTCCGCCTAATCCAGAAAACTTAACTTGGCTCTGAGCCCTTGGAAGAACAGACTCATATTCAAGCCGAAGAACTTTTACTGACAACAGGCAACTACGTAAACAGTTAACGCAAGCGAGCGTGCTAATTTTTAGCAATTTTGAACCTCCTTCACTATTAAGTAGGCAGTTAAAGCCGTATTAAGCACACCACCTAAACAGCAATCTGAATACTAACCACCACTGCTACCCTACCCTAGACTCAACTAGCAAGCGGTACGTGAAAGAGAGAAATGCTTGTGTAAGTCTCTCAACTGTTTAATTATATTTTGCTTGTTATAAGGCAGATCAAGAACTGCTTTTCTTCCCTCTCACAATGGCTGCAAGTCCCTGACCATTGGTACTCTATGGTCAACCATGCAATTATTAGTTGCTGTTAAAGGATTACTGGGAATATAGATTAGACAGTGCGTTGATACTGTATCCCCTAAAATAGTCCAAACATCTCACTGCAACAGAGAGAAAGGATTGCTTAAAATCAGGGGTGCTGCAACCATTTTGCCAAAATCATTGACAAAAGACTATGAACTTTCATTGTTGCTGTCTGCATGCGTGATATTGATATATTACAGAGACAGACTGTGCCTAACTGAAAATAATAAAGTTAAACTTTACCTTTATGATTGCTTAAATAGCAGAACCAAAGCAAAGACCTTGGCCATTCTGAATGACCGAGTTTTATGAATGTAGATGCAAAAATAATCTAATTTTTTTAGAGTATCTGTTACTGAATTTATCTAATCCATCATCAACTTTATATTAAAAATATGTATAAAAATGAAAGTGGCAAAAGTTCCAACAAAATCATATTTCATATTAACAGGTAAATAATGGAGGGATTAGACAAGTATTTACCTGAATGCCACCTCTAGCTAGCCCAAGACCTGCAACAGCACCTCTGTGCCTGTTATTTTGGATACAGAGCTAGACAAAAATTCCTCAGTTAAAAAGACAGCAATTCCATTCACAAGACACAGATCTAGAGGAAATCCCCTGCCTCAAAAGCGTCAGCCTAAAAATTTTTTTTTCACATTTTTGTCAAAAACTTCCTTGCAGAATAAAATTCACTCACTTATCAGGTCTGCTATTGAGCACAGACACACAACACCCTGCACATTTACTTCTCCTCCTAACATTCATCTTCTGAGCTTGTACTAGTAGTTTGCCCAAGGTTCCTACTATGTCTTTGCCCAGCCTTGACTCCAGCTGAGGTCTCTTCCCACCACTCCAAAACAAACACGTGTTTGTACGTGGTAACTACCACATCGATCCTTTCTCACCATCACTCTACAACTGCATCATTCAGATGACACATGTGATAGTTTCCCATGCTCTGTCCTATTTATGATTGCATTTAATTAGCTAAATGAATGTTTATATCTGAAACATATTGCTTTCATATCATCCAGATCTGACCCCACGGTACTGCCGGCCAAGACGAGTTGGACCTCTCTGTTGATTCCCCATCGCGTAAGAGCTGGGTGCTCAGTGCCACCCTCCGCAGGGCAGAGCCACCGGACCGTCACGGACAGCGCACCTCGACTGCAGATGTATCACTCTTCTTCATGTTTTTATTGATTTACTTTACCTTTCCCACCAGCATACCCCTATTCCATGGATCATAACACTGCAGTTGCGTTTCTAGTGCGTATTTCTGTGGCACAACTAAAGAAGTGGTATTCCTTGACAACGTGTTGCATTTTTCCCCAATAGCGAAAACATTCTACGTCCATTCTACATTTATCCGTAGATAAATTAAGGTCAACTGCAGTGCATTTTGACCACAGAACTAGCAACGGCTCAAGTAGATGTCATTAAGCGTTCAAAAATTCAAGAACCCAAACCAACCCAGAACGTAGCACTGACAAGCGCTGAAGTTGACTGTCCCCTCCAAGGCAGCATCTTTGAAGGTAAGACCCTGCAGTGCCCACTTCCCACCCAGCGCAAGCCCTCCACCATCTTCTTCTGCTATTTTCTGAACACTGCTCTGCAGCTCCAGCCGTGTGAGTAAATACTTAAT
>NC_134652.1:2189976-2219976 GCF_030463565.1 Pelecanus crispus
TTCGCAGAGGTCCTGCTTGGCCAGCAACGTTCCCGTACAACCCAATTACACCTCCCACCTATCGCTCCTCCTCAGCAAAGTATTACAGCAGTCCTCAGGCATAAATTCTCCTGCTCGTCCCTATGTGCAAATATCCACTAGTGGTTTTTTTGTGAAGCACGGTGATCTGTTCCGGTATCGTTCACTGCCTAGGCGAGTGATGGACAGAGTGCTTTCAGGCATTGCAACTCCCAAGCCCGCAATTAATGAAACAGAAGTTAATTTACAGAGTATCATTTAAGTCCTTAGCCAGGTTTGTGTGTACCTATTGACAAGCCTTTTTACATTTGCTTAATAGCATTAGAATTTCAATTACAAGATATGAAAATAGTAATTTTGATTACATTGACATGTCTGCTTCATACCAGGTACACCTTCACTGTTTTTATTCCCAATAAAAACACAGAGTGGTGAACATTTACGCATCTGTAAGTCACGTTTTGCACTTGTGAATACGCGAATGCTCCTTACATGGACATACATAATTGAAGATTAATATATCTGGCTATATAGAGAATATATGTGCATACACAAATATTCCCTCTGCACAATTTTTTTCCTCAGATAAAGCCTTGTGTGTTTATAACCACATTAAAAATCCACTTATGAGATGCTGGGGGTGTTGATAAATGAGACTAAAATACAATACTGGTGTTATAGTCGAAGTTCAGTCCATCACGTAACCAAGTTTGCAGCACCACAACAACTCATCCTAATTACTCCTGTCCTTCTCCTTCAAGATGGGAGCAGGGAGAGAAGATTTTACCACCGATTTGATAGCACACAAGCTGGCAAGCGAATGCCTAGCAGAAACGCAGAGACCTACCTAGCAAAAGCGCAGCAGTCTTGACCCCATTTGGCCTTACAAGTGGTGTTTGTTCATGAAGCAGAAAGGGATAGCCCAAAGGCGCGTTCCTCCAACCAGGGGAGGCTTCACTGCAAGCTTGGGGATCCACACCTCTGGGAAGCGGGGCGTGAAGACAAGCAGAAGGGGAAGAAAGAGCAAAGCCCCACAAAAGCATAGCTTAGAAAGTCAGCACCAGCCGCGGTTGTTCTGTACTCCTCTCCCGTGAAAGACTGGGATTACAGCACCGACAAAAAAATTGCACTTTCCAAAATCCTGCATTGTGCATCTTTCGGATGCTTTACAAACAGGACCAAGTTATCAGGGAGTTTATTCATAGAATAGAATCGCAGAATCATAGAATCATTTAGGCTGGAAAAGATATCTAAGATCACCCAGTCCAACCATTAACCTAACACTACCAACTCCACCACTAAACCAATTCAGGGGAGAGGAATAATTAATTTCGTGTTTCCTGCCTTGGTGACTGGATTATTTTTTAATGAAAGTAAAACTAGAATAGAATCATTAAGGTTGGAAAGGATCTCTAAGATCATCAGTCCAACCATCAACCCAACACCCCCATGCCCACTAAACCATGTCCCCAGGTGCCACCTCTGCCCGTTTTTTGAACCCCTCCAGGGATGGGGACTCCCCCACCTCTCTGGGCAGCCTGTTCCAATGCTTGACCACTCTTTCTGTGAAGAAATTTTTCCTAATATCCAATCTAAACCTCCCCTGGCGCAGCTTGAGCCCATTTCCTCTTGTCCTATCGCTAGTTAGTTGGGTAATACTTGGGTTACTTGTAAATCACGCACCGGGGAGAGGCAGTGCCTTTTCAGCCCAGGACGTCTCCCCTGTGGTCCCCTGAGCTCCTCTTGGGTTCCTCCAAAACTCTCATGTTTCTGCATTGGAAGAAATACTCTCAGTATCCCCTTTCAGGGTACATTAAAAATAAATGGTATAAACCATATCTCACCTAGTGTTAAGCCTTGCCATCAATGCCCGCCTGCCAGGTCAAATATCTGGCCAATAAAAGGCAACAATTTGGTATATTTTAAGTGGTAATATGCTGCTTTACGAAGTAGGAAATGCCATCGTGCACAGAAAATAACTAATAGTTTAATACTGTTGTTTTAAGAGAAAATTCTGCTTTTACGTATTTTTAGTTTCCTCTCCTACCTGAGTGCTGACACGAGGCACCAGCCCCAGCCCGCATCCGCGCGGCAGGACCCCATCGACAAGCAATTCCCGGTGCGCTCCACGCAGCAGAGACAAGATATCAAGACTTTTCAATGAATCATTGTGCCTATGAATGTAAGTGGCTTAAAATGAGCAAAACAACATTTTGGGTTGGAGATGTCTAACTCATACCTTTGCATTTTTATAGCGCTGTGGGCACTGCAGGACAGCAGAGCAGAGGTTTAAGGCAAGCAGCCAGAGACCAAGACGAGCGTCCCGAGCCTGCAGTCACCTCTGCTGCAGAGGCACCAACAAAGACCTGTTGCTATTTCTACAATGCTGTACCTACAGGTTTAATGATCAGGTAGAGGAATCTGCTCCATGCTTATACTTGCCATTCAAAATCTCATTCTAGGACCAAATATTTTTGTTTTGTTTCAAATACGTCAATTTTGGGAGCAGGGAATAACTGTGCAAAGTATGTAAAATTAACTTTTTAATGACTTAATGAATATTTTTAATAGACCAAAGAACTGCTATAAACACATATACAAGAGACCGGCAGATCAGTGGTTGACGTTTCTCAATTGCTCTATCTCATTCACTTCAAACTCCGGTTACCTTTTCATATTTTATCGGTATTTAATAACATACCTGTTCTGCAAAGGACACAGAATAGTCCTTCCAGAGATACCACGCACCAGCTCTGCTGCAATTTCTAAGTGACTGGGCCAGAAAATTAAATTTGTATTTTTCCATTCAAGAGAGAAATAAATGAGGGACTCATCTCTATTTCATTTTGTCAGAGAGCTGGTACTCACCAAGAACTTTACCTGGGTGTCTTCTAAATTCTCCTCATCAGCTGCAGTTTGCAGACCGAGCTTGGGAACTGAACTCTGCTCTCACACAGCAATAACGATCCTTACTGAAGGGCCATGTGTGACACGAGACCACAACTGGCCATCATCTGACTTAAAATTGAGAAATTGCTGCAGGCACACACTGAAGTGGAACTTCTGGTCCCACCTCAGCCCCCTTTTTTCCCATTTCTCAGAGTTCTCGTTATTGCCTGTTGAATGCGCCACGGCTGATGTCAGGCCTGTGAAGGTTGCTCCTCTCCTTCTCTGGAGAAAAAACCAAAAATTAAATTCAATTTAGCTCAATCTGCATTGTTGGAACTCAACAAAAATGCAGCCTCCTGGGTGCTGCTACGATCCAGCTCTTCCCCCAGCTCTTCCCCTGACTTGTCCTGTTAACGAGATGCACAAACCTGCCCACAGTTCCTAAATAAATCAGAGAAGATGTAGTTCCTAATTACACCGGGATTTCAGAAGGGTAGGCAGGACCATCTGGTTATAGTTAGCCTTGAATGGGCAGGGAGGTTCTGCAGACAACTTCCAAAGATTTACAGATATGCTGGAAGTGTCATTCTGGTATTAATGAACTCAAAATACAAGGTGAAGAAAAAGGATTCAACCACTTACACATGTGTTGATAAAGCACGATTTCCAATTTATACCTATAAATTAGGTTTACTAACATCAAAATCTCACACTCATCACGTTTGGTTCGAGGTCTTTGGCTCAGGATCCTCAGGTTTAAAACTAAACCTGGCATGCTGATGACCTACAAATTGGGCAGCTTTGGAGAAATAAAGTGACAAACCCAAACAAGGGGCTCGAATCCCCCCTGCCCTCCATTCACGCACACACACAACCTAGAACCACCACGACGTAAGCGTGAAACTGCGGGCTCTGAACGTCATGCATATGCCCTACAAGATTTTTTGTTTTTTTATCATCTCGGGGCTCCAACATGTTCCTGTGATGTAAAGGGGAATAAATTCATGAGTTTTGATATCACCTTGTGCAAAACTGATTCTACAAACTGGAATTTGTTATATCACCTTACAAGCACAGACACATCTCCCCTATCAGGATACTACACCACGTACTGCAACGCAGCCCAGGAGGACTCACGAGCGTGCCCTGGGAAGTATATTCACAAACCACCTCTATATCCACCCGCGACACGGGGCAAGACTGAGCCAGGTGATTTTGGAGCGAGTCATAGAATCATCATAGAATCGTTTAGGTTGGAAAAGACCTTTAAGATCATCCAGTCCAACCATTAACCTACACTACCAAGTCCACACTAAACCAGTCAAGGGTAGACTAGACTGAACCATGTCCCCAAGTGCCACCTCTGCCCGTGTTTTGAACCCCTCCAGGGATGGGGACTCCACCACCTCTCTGGGCAGCCTGTTCCAATGCTTGACCACCCTTTCCGTAAAGAAATCATTATCTCTCTTCAGAACTGTCAACCACCAACACGCTCACAAGGATGGTTAACCTCTGGGTTACGCGGGCACCGGTATTCTGGATGTTCTCCTGCGGGCAGGCTGATGGCAGAGGACTTGGCGTGACAGGGGGAGGGTGCTGGGGTGCACCACCATCTCTCCCGTAGCTTTCGCTGCTTCACGCGTAATTGCTTTTCCTCTCTAATTCCACTTAGAATTACATCGATGAGGTGTTTTTACGGTTTCATTTTTCAGCATGGCCCCAAATATCCACTCCCAAATGACTCTGGATCAAGAAATCTGCACCCGCAGTTGCTTTGTGAAGATCGTGTTACCAAAGATAACCTGCCCTAGAAAATTAATATATGAAACATGCATAATATATGAAACAAACAAACAGTGCTGCACTATGTGAACAAAGTATAAGATCTTCGCTTGTCTGAAATATGAATAGCAATTTCTTTAGATTTCTGTAAGTTTCTTTGTAAACAGGAAAGTTAAAAATAATATTCATTAAATCGCTTAACTGTAATAAAATGTAACTATTTGCTTACTGCATACAAATTAAGCCCGTATCAAAGTACCGATTTTCTTTTTAGTTTGTACTAATTTATTATTGAATTATAAATATCTAATGTATGAAGCTAAACACTTACATAGCACTTTACAAACACTAATTCACAAATGATGCAACATCTTTTCAAGGCACATATGAAAGCAGCAGCAATTAATTCCTAGAATCTTCTGGCTTCAACCTCAAAGTTAGAGTGGGTTTTGTCTTTTTTTCTTTCTTTTTTTAAGGAGCACGCATTTAAGCAGTCAGCAAAACAACTGTGAAGACATAAAGTGCGATTTCATGAAGTCACTTAGCCTCTTGACTGATAACGGTGCCATCATACGCAGCGCGCTGCTTAAATGAACTGCAATTCGAATTCCCGAGATTCAAATTATTTAAACAGACATCCTGGAAGCAAACAGAGGAGAAGTCCTACCCATGACCCTGGATGGTTTTTCAGAGACTAGAGGTTGCTAAATTAATAGGCAGCCCTGAAGTAACCTCCTTGTTTGGAGGAAGTTCCTGCAGGTGACCTGCCACGAGAGGAGAAGTCTCCAAAAGCACAGACAGAAATTCCGGGTTGTTTGGGGTGCGGGAAGCAGGTGGGGTTGGAGCACAGCTGCTTAAAGAGAAGGGCAGCGGAGCTGGGGCAGGGTCTGGAGCACAGGGCTGGTGGGGAGCGGCTGAGGGAGCTGGGGGTGTTCAGCCTGGAGAAGAGGAGGCTGAGGGGAGACCTGATCGCTCTCTACAACTGCCTGAAAGGAGGGGGCAGGGAGGGGGGGTCAGGCTCTTCTCCCATGTAGTTAGGGATAGGACGAGAGGAAATGGGCTCAAGCTGCGCCAGGGGAGGTTTAGGTTGGAAATTAGGAAAAATTTCTTCACGCAAAGGGTGGTCAAGCATTGGAACAGGCTGCCCAGAGAGGTGGTGGAGTCCCCATCCCTGGAGGTGTTCAAAAAACGGGCAGAGGTGGCACTTGGAGACATGGTTCAGTCTGGTCTACCCTTGACTGGTTTAGTGTGGACTTGGTAGTGTAGGTTAATGGTTGGACTGGATGATCTTAAAGGTCTTCTCCAACCTAAACGATTCTATGATTCTATGATCCTATGATTCTAAAACCACTCCTGTCCTGCACCTTGTAAAGAATGATGCGTTTTTCCAAAGCACCTAAAGAACATTACAGGGATCTTAATAAGATAGTAAGGTAAATAAATACACATTTACCTGATCTAACAGCCCCATTATTTTACATAAATCTGCAGAATCGGGAAAATACTACTGACGCTTCACAACCTGCCAAAAAAAGAGGCTGCTTCCTCATCCCATGCCCTTCTGCCAAACCCAATGAAATCAGCACAGACACAAACGTGTTTATGCAACATTAAGGGTTCACGTTAAGCGGAAAGCAAGGAGGAAATTTGACTTTCAGATTGACAAACGAAGAGCGTACAGCCATTCTTGTGTCTGCAACAAAGAATGCGTTTGTGTACTTCCCCACTGAGAAGTCGCGTGTGAATCCTTAACAAACCCTGCTCGACGAGACACCGCAATCCGCCTCCCTTAAAGGATGGTCAGAGTTAAGGTCAGAGCACCCTCGATCTGAATTTCAGATCGTGACTTTTGTTGGCTTTACTTTCTCTTTCTGCATTAAATATGAATGATGTTCACTGAAACGTTTGGAACACTAATTATGAGGAAATACACATAATTTTATTGCTTGCCTCAAAACATATAGCTTCAGTCATTGTTCACCCATGTAACGACAACGACGAGCTTCAAGCAAAGTGCTAAAATATAAAAGGCCACGTTCATTCATGTATTGGTCCAAGCTGCAGCACTATAAAGTACATCAAAAGGTGTTAATGGTTTCAATATTTATCTGCTGCAGGGAAGCACTCTAAAAAGAAGACAGAAAAAAAATTCTGCTAATGGCTGTGTCTCTCCATTAAAATGAAAAGCTTAATGCATCTTATAATCAGAGGACAATTTGCAAATCATTAAGAGAAATGTAAAATTCCATTAAAATACAAATCAAGAGCCCCTCACTGGACTAATAATCTTTTTGATATTATTTTGCATTTCACTATTTCTGTTCCCAATATCCAGGCACCACAAATGATCAGTTCTTGAACATGCTATTTACCACAGCCTACTTCTTTAACGAGAGACTGAGAGAAGTATAATCTGCTATTCAGAGCAGGTACTAATGAAGAATTCCATATATTCTGAAATTTAATTAAAACCCCAAAGATTTCAAATTAGATGCAATTTGAAATGCCTGGGGCAGAAATACATGCACTTGCGTGGCAAGGGTATCACGCTGAAAGTTGATACCGTAATTGGTCTTGATGTATTTTTGTGTTGCCAGGCTGAAGCACAGAACTCATAACCATATAAAAATTCTCTGTAGATTACCTGCTCATTGAAAATGCCATCACTCAGGTAGTTCTCTACTAAATTACCATGCTACTAAAATGCACAAAGTGATTCGAAGAGAAGAGTGGCACAGCTGGTCGACGCTGCCAATGAGTTATGCATGCGTCGACGCTGCCTTTTTTCTTAGTAAAATATGCTCAGTTGAATATTAAAATATAATTGGCATTCAACCTAAGTAGCTTAAACCATTTTGTTATCTTCTTTTAAACCGATTTGGCTCCTCCACAGTTATTTTCAAGGATGCGATTCACAAACTAATGACACCATCACATTCAGCTAGATTTGTACTATTTTACATTTGTCATAAATGGGAACAATTTCTACAGCCTTCTAGGGATGTCCTTTAATACTGGCTCCTCTTGAACATCAAAGGCCCAATTCATGGGGAAAAAAGAAAGAAAAAAAAAAAAAGAGTATGCCATTTATGTTGGTTCTTGCATATTTTATTCTGAGAAGAGTGCGGGATGCAAATTTCTCGTGAAAAGTATGTTTTTGTAGTTAAGCAAGTCCTTGTTTTTCCCAGAATATACCGGTCAGCTCTCACGTTCACAAACTCCAAGAGGAGATACGGCCAAATGATTTGGAAACGGGTCAGAGAGGGGCATCCTTAGGTCAAGCAGCAGCAAAGTGTCTATATCAGAAAATGGCTTCCTCTCAGATGAATCTATCTAGGTGCCCCTAACATAGAGGCTGTCATAAATGCCACTAAATTTTCATTTTCTGAAAAAAATTAACAACAGTATTGTATTTAGAAACAAGGTGCTCACCATAGTAACAGTCGCATTAGGCACATTACCTTTGAAATACCGAACAGGTTAAATGTATATGAGTATTGACGATATTTTCCATCGATAAGGGGAATTAAGTAAACTTGCCTGAAAGTTCATTAATAAAATAGGTGTGGGGGACTATATTTATAAAATCCTTTCTTTTTATCTTGATTATATAGGTTTTTATTACGTCAGGGTGCAAAGGTTACATGGGGCTGCATGTGTGGCGAGCAAGCAAACAAATCAAAGGAAAAATGAATTAAATTAAACTTATTCCTCACAGGGCTGCAATGCTAGCAGGTTGCCAAGGTCTGGGGCTTTGGGTGAAGATGATGACCGCATGACTCTGGATACGAGAAGTCTTTTTCCCACATCGGTATTTGTTTTTCTCCACCTTCAATTCTTACCTTTTTATCTAAGTCTCATATACAAGCAGCAATGTCAAAACTTACCAGGTTGGTGAAAATACGTCTTATATCAGGGTCAACTTATTCCTTTTGTTTCATGGAGGCAGAAAGGATCTGAGTTTGGACATACTGACTTTATAAAGAAGCATCCCGTGCATGAGGCTTTTACAGCTGCGGATTACAGCGAAGCTGTCCTGACCTCAGCCCAAGGGCAGTTATATGCAAAGACATGAATGCCAACTCCTAACACCATCAGAGCTTTCTGCTGGATGAAGTCCTGGAAGCTTCTTGACAAAAGGAGTGGGCCATCCACCAGCAGACAGGACTGCATCGCCTTGCTCAAAACAAAGAAGTTGAGCAGCAGAGGGACAGTATCTACCACACGTCATCTTCTTCCACCCCACCACCGCAATCCTGCTCGTAGGTCAGTGAATTCATACAAAATAGCATAGGACACCAAACACAAACCTTTCCCTACGAAAAAGAAGCCTGGCTTTGGAATAATTTCAATATCTATGCATCTCTGCAGCTACTTCAGAGTCACCATGACTTGCTCCAATATTCCCAAATTCTCTGAGACCAAGTAAATTCTTGCCATCATAGAGCGACATCGTACAGGTGAACACCAACTGTGGATCTTCAATCCACTCTTACCTAAAAAACAATTCAGATAACGCTCCTTTATTCTAACTGTGGCCTACCTGTCATTAATTTCAAGAACACTGACAAGAAAGGAGTAAGAACATTGACAAGAAAGGAGTATCCTACTGAAAATATAATGCATGTTTTTTTAAATAACTCACCCTTTCATTACCTTCTCCATGATAGGACAGACACACGGCTGTCCCCATACCCAGACTCTTTCAGAGGTTACACCTCAGGCCATGTTACTCTGCAAGGCTCCACCAAAAGCCCCATCAACCACAAGACGCTACGGTTCCTCTGCCGTCTCCAGAATCAGCGCATCCAAACGGTTTTGCCTAAATCCCAAGAGTGTGCCAGGGACAGCGGCAAAAACGACATTTGCACCTAATAGGGCCTGAACTGCCAGAAATGGCTTATATTTGGCAATTTATTCTATGAACAGTGAACTCAAATAAAGAGTACACCTTAACACATGCTCAAACTCACATGAGCTTCCACTGAAAATGTTGAGAATTTTGCTCTGAATTCAAACGAACTGGGTCAGGAATTTTGTTAATATTTCTTCTTGAATTTTTTTTGTTTGGCTTAGGTGTTTTTGTGGTTTTGGGGTTTTTTTGATACCAATAGTTGATACAAAGCAATGGGCCAACGGGGCTAGAAAAAGAATTTGAGACCTAAAAGTAACTGAGCTACTTTTTGGTTTTGTTGTTTTCATTTTTGAAGGTTGGAGAGGATTGATTTCTGTTTGAAGAAAACTGTAGGAAAGTATTGGATTGTAAAAATCCATTAAATGTCTAGCAAAACAGTGACTTTCTGCTTATCAAAACTATTCTCACATGAAATGGTAATAAAAGAAAGTGCCAGTCTCTGGAATTTGAATTTTGTGTTGGCAGACAGAAATATGAAAGCTTGTCATCTCTTTGCACTTGAATCTGCCATGCCCAGATATGTGAAGTACTAACGTTTTCGAGCAGATTATTTCATATTACTTTAAAAAAAAAAATTTCTAAAAGCCTAAATAGAAATGTATTTGCATGTCTGATGAAGCTGCAGGAATGAAAATGGGAAAGTCAGAACATTTCTCAACTTTTTTTCTTTAATGAATTGAATCTCTACAACAAAATTAAGAGAATTCCACAAATTGCAACATTAATAAATGGAAAGAATGATATTTTGCATTTGTCTAGGAAAGGGCAAGCCTTGCCTCCTCCTCAGCAGGTTACCCAACAGCACAATTCAATTCTGCAAATTTAGATATAACCTGGTAATGCTGGGTTTATACTATCCCAATTGAACTTTAATGAATTTTCCATTTTTAGTGGAAATAAAGTAAATGATTTTTATGATTTTTTTTTTTTAAAATCTGTAATTCAAAGCAAGGGAAAACAGATCTGTATTCATCTTAATACTGTAAATGCTTTTCTTATTTAAATAATCTTCATATATTGAAAAAGTCTTTGGCTAAATTGTATGTGAGAAAAATTTACTCTTAGGATATAGTGCATGCTGTAATTAGGGTAAGCAGCACAGTCATTAAAAACAATTCTTTTAAATGTAAGCATTCATGGGATGTTGAATTTGCCATCTCAGAAATAAGCAAATGAACAGCCCCACAATCTTCAGAAAACTTGTGATTTGAGCATTCCAGCCACTAAAAGGAAAAAAAATACTTTGGCCTTTGCAGAGTTACAGCCAGAATGCATAAAATCGACTTTTCTTTCTTAATTTGCTGTGGATTTTTTTTTTTTAAGTAGTTTAGAATGTGCAAAACCAGTAAAACAAAGAGGTGCTACTGTGTGCCACTGGCAAGAGGGTGAAAGAGCAATCAAGATGCAGTTAATGGAAGGATTTTCTCTAGGTGCTTTCTAGAGCCAGGGATTCACCACCGCCGAGAAGGACGGGCGTGCACGCAGCACGGAACAAAGGACGAGCCCGACTCCGCCGAGGTGACCCGGGAAGGTGAGTAGTTTCTGCAGCGGTGTTTTCCAGTGTGCTTTGCTGTCCTGTGGCGGGGCCCACGCCAGGCTCGCCAGCCTATGCCGCATTGGTTCGAGTTTCTGAACGAGAAGGCTCCCAGGAAATCACAGGGTAATTATTGATTACAGGCCTGGGTATGGAGCGAAGTCACCTTGAAGGGAGAATGGAGGTGCTACCAGTTCCTTTGAAGACTCTCTGCTCCCATTATGTATGAGGTGTTTCATCAATATCCCTTCTTGGATGAATAACATGCATAATGCACGGGAAATTTCAGCGACTAATCTGTCTTGCAAAGCTCACCTCTCCGGTCTCCACCCTCAGGTTGTTCCTCCTCCACCTTTTTGCACAGCTTTCCTCTGCCTTTGGCTTGCAAGGCGGCGCAGACGACGCCACTTGCAGACCTGCAGAGCCCTCCGCCCTCGCACCGACACGGTAATTCACAGCTTATTTGAAGAAACAGGGTGACTGAGCTGGACTGAGCTGAAAGGCACAGCTTCGCTTCGGGTCTACACCTCCGGTACAGGGAACCGACTGAGGAACTCCAGACTCAAGAATATAAAAGCTTGGTTTTGCAAAGCTAAAGGACTTCATCCGGTGAGGACGGCGGCATGGCATGGCATGGCACGCAAAGAGCAGAGCCCCAGGGCTGCTGCTTGTCACAGGGCAAAGGAAAACTCTTGTGTGTCTCCAATTTCCTCTGCTCTTGTTGCTCTAATGAGCCATCTGGTCTGCAAACACACAACTGTTCCTCACTGCAGCGTCCAGTGCTGCAATGCTTTCTGCAACCGCAACCACTACGGTTATAAAACAAGAATAAAGAAAAGTCAGGAAATTCATGACTGGCCAATTTAACATTGCCTTTTCCATTTCACAGACCCACAAATCAAGCAACTCATGCATAGGCTTGAAAACAATAACGGGGTCAATTTTTCTTCTTCATACATAAAGGGGGCTAATGACCACGATACATTAAGACCAATTAATCACTTCCCATTATAAATGTTCAGTGATTTTTTTCTGAGTCATAACACCTTGAAGTCATGCTGCAGAGAAGTGGGGAAAACCTACTTTTTCTTTGCCCAATGAAATTCCATGTTGAGCACTGGCCATAACACAAATTGTTGAAGATTCCAGTTTTTCAATTACATTTTCAACAAAGTTTTGGCTGCATAGGCTAAACTGGACAGCCAGTTAAGCTGACAACTCCTGGAGGTGCTGGGAAACCAGCTTCAAACTTCTCCTGCCTGCCTCAAGCTCTGCTACAGCACCAGCGCTTCAGATTCAAACTTTGCCAACGACGAGTTACGAGGAGGAACGGTTCATTCTGTATTGAGAGTGCTTTTAAACACGTTTCCCCCTTTTAATAGTAATTTAGAAAATTAAAGGCACTTCAGAAAAATTTAAGACAGAAGATGAGCCGCTGACACAGTAAATGTCAGAATTCAGCTTGCCTTTGCCTTGGTAACGCATGCACACTTGGCAACCAAATTATGACAGCATAATGCAACGGTTATTATTATATTTTCACCGTCAGCACAGGGGTTGCTGGAAGGTGCTCGGTGCTCGAAGGGGGACTGGTGTCTCCCCTCCCTAAGAGCCTGGAAAAGTAAAGCAAACAGCTAAATGTTTTTCAGGTGGTCACCAACTGCGTCCGTCCCTGCAGCGCTGGAGGCCAGGAGGTGGCTGGGGCGCGCACTTCCCACCCGCCCCAGCACCCAGAGCAGCTACAGGTGCTCGCTGCCTCGGGCGCTGGGATAACCCCGTGGAGAGACGGCTTTCTGCAGCCTGCAAGAGCCTGCCTTTACCTCCGGAATTTGCAAATCTCTCTGCTTTTGTTATCTCAAAGTTGGTTGTCGCTACTTCTCTGTCCACGAGGAGCTACGTCTTCATAGTTGGCACAAAAGTAGCTGCAGAAAATTGGCCGTCAATTGAGAAGTGCTTCATCCTGAAAGCATTTTACACGTTTTTGTTAAATGAGGAACCTCCTTAATGTGTTTGAGATAAGATAAGCAAAACCCTTCCTGTCCTCAGATGATGCCAGCACAGAAACAAAATTAAAAAAAAAATCATATAAGAACTGATTAAGAAAGAAAATATCCAATAATCAGTCCTTATCGCAAAAGCGCTTGATGATGCAACTCAAGTCACCTAATTCCAAAGAACCCCACTGTAAGTGGTCATATTTACAGGGAGGGGGAGACAAGAAGGGCCAAAGGTTTTGACAATTCATTGGAAGAGCTGCTGATGAACAGAGACACATAAGGAAACCAGTGTGATAAGAAAAAGCCTCCCCAGCTTTGGATCCTCATGCTCTCGCTTATGTTTATTCTGCATTTTTAAGTGCCTGGAGAAATGAGTAGGCACTTTCAAATGTAAATGTGAAAAAGTAAATAAATACCAAATTCCTAATTTAGCATTACTGCATTTCTGACTTACAGATAAATTGAAATGTACAATGTAATCCATTATAATGCGGTTTTTGCCTTGCCTTTCTACTAAATAACTTTTAAAAATAGTTGCTTCAAATTTCTGACATGTATTTCTACATTTTTTCTAATATAAATTTTTCCTAGTTTATGAATATATTACTGGGAGAAAGTAAGAGAAGAATAGAAATGCTATCAAAACATGGTGATTTGTGCCAATTAATTCTTCATTAGCATTTCCATTACGTACGTGCCTCCCCCCATAAAACACGCACACCTGGTGGCAGGCCAAGAACAAATAACTGAACTAAATTAAAACAACCTGGACCTGCACATGTTGTAACGAGAAAACCGCACTCCAGTCCCCCCCAGCACCGAACCTGCGGCACAGGAGGCCAAGCGCCATCAGGACCAGTGCTGCCCAGCGTGCGGCCAGCGGGACCACCAGCCACATCCTTCACAAAGCCACAGGGGCCACAGGGAGACCCGGCAGCGATGCCCACGGCCACCGGCCACGTCCCGGCCCATCCCCTCTCAGCTGGGCTTTGCACTTGGACGGTGCTGAAGAGCTTTCCTTCCACCCCCCAGAAAAATGAGAGGGTGATGACCGCTTTCCCTTGAGGAGCTTCCTATTAACAAATATACTTATTTTTCCTCTTTTAAATGATCTTCGGTGTCTTCCAGCATTGCCTGCACAGGAAGGCTGCTGCCTAGGGAAGGACCAAGGTCCCCTACCAACTCTGACCGTAAGTCAAGGCAAGGCTGCTCAGGGTTAAACCCCAAAACAACACCTAAACCACCATCAGCAGCACTTGGACAAAAAAATTTCATTAGCCAAGCTCAAAAGAACTCAGTAGCCAACTTTGGAAAATTAAGAAAAGTAAAAGCATTACTTTAAGTGTTTAATAACCTTCTGGTGGATACTCTGGGAAGCAGAATTCCCCTGATGTTACTCAGAGATGGAAGGAACACCAGCAGTAACTATTTCCCATCCAGCTTTGCCCATTCATGTTCACCCCAGCCCTAATGTTTTCACAACACAGGTCTTAATTTCATCCCACCTAATAAAAGAGTCCTCAAATGATAATTTAATCACCTAGAAGGCCATACGTCACGAGCATTTTGGCAATTTTGACATCACAGTGTCCCTAGTGCTTATTCTCCCACATGCTAATCGGTTGGTTTCACTAAAACTTCTAAACGAAATTTTTTAGTAGTTGATAAAAATGATGTTTGTATAAAAAATAGAGGGAGACAGTGCAATACGCAACTTAGTTTAAAAAATACTCAGTACCCACCCTGTAATTTGACTATGAAAGATGCCGCACTGAGAATTTGCATAACATGGAAGAGTAAGTACAGGAGTTCATCACTAAAACAAAGGTACCGCGCAAAGCTCACACAATTTAAGACTCCCACCTCCCGAAAGCAACACCCTGATTATCTGCAGAAGGCTCTGCGCAACAATTGCATTTTGATTTTGTTTTTCTACTTGCAGCTGCCATTAGCTAATTAAGAATAAGAAAGTGTAACGACAAGAAGAAACCTACTATTTATAGGAATTTGAGTAAAACTAGCAATTAGCAGTAGAGACAGCTGAGTTCTTGTAGATACTACTTGCAAAGGCGTGCCTGTCGAAACAGCCCTTCCTTCCCACGGGTAAAACCGGCCGTTGTTTTACACAGCTACTGACGTATAGTCCTTATGCCTTGAAATAAAAAAGTACACACCCATATTTAAAAGGGGTCTATCACCTTTCAACCACAAAAAACTGTATATATATTTTAGAGTTTATACAAAAACCAGTGCTATCTTCCCTCATGTAAGGTAGAGGATACTAGCCCCTTTTTGGTGCTGTATTATTACAGAATATCATATCAATTCGAAAATAGATCTATTAAACTGAAGATTGTATTCACTGGGAAATGATGACGCTCATGGACAGACCAGAAGGCACTGCAAAAAGCAGACTTCTGAGGTTTGGGGTTTTTTTTTAAATAATGAGATCCATTTAATTTCAAGTGATTGACTTCTGTTATGAGGTCTTGAGGAACACAGCTGGTAAGTGGAGAATGGTAAGGAGAAACTTTTCTTAGGTCTTGTTTTTATCTAAATACACAAGTACCATAACTACTTTGTAATAATACTTGTTCTTTGTTTAAGAAAATCAAAATATTATCTATAATAACTTTGAGGAATAAAAACATAGCTTCCTTACGCAACCTATCACCGACTGCTTCTATGGCCCATGTCTATTGACATGGACATGTCTAAGCCTCAGCCCTGCGGTTGCTGGCAAAAAGCTAGTTTAAGTGAACAACGACTTTACTGAAAAGCTTGCTGCCCTTCAGATGTGTTCATCCCCAAACCTTTCAGCCAGCAACTGTCTGGAGCTGAACCGCATCATTTTTATTGCCATTGACCAAGAATTAGGGTGATGGGAGCCAGCACCACCCTGGCTGATGGGAGCGGGGAGGGGACGGGCGCCCCGTGGCACAGACCTCGCCGGAGCAGCGGGTGGTGGAAGGCCGGCACGGGAAGGCTCGCCATCCTCGCCGGCTCGCAGAAGTAGGCGTGCAGCCAGGCCGTGCACTGCTTCAGCGGCTCCGTCATCTCCTCCGCGCCTTCGCACACCTCGCATGCGGCCGAGGACTCTGCCCTGTTGCAAGAGAGAATTGTAAAATTATAATGATAAAAGTTATAAAAATGAATATTCACACTCCCTACACTAGCAGAAAAATATATCATCTCAAAAGCATTCAAGCTGGAGTCGGAGTCCGTCTTTTTTCTGCTCTGATAAAGGTGAAAGGATTTGTAACAGCAATAACAAAAGTGCGTCCTCGTCACCTCTAGAAATGCAATGACGACACAAGGTTGCTTACACCTGTAAAAAAATTCATAACAGATCGGTGAGAGGAAAATGCCGAGCAAAAGTGGGAAACGTCAGGGAGCAAGAAAACCACCCAAGTCCATGGTAGATGACGCATCCTTGTGCCTCCAGGGTGGAGGGAGCTGAGGCTCCTCCTCCACGTCCCCCAAGGTGCAGTCCTGTCTCCCCAGGGACCTTCCCTGGGGAAAGAAGGAAAAGAAACAGCTTTCTGCCAAACCTGCGCCTTCCTCTGCCCCATTTCCTTCCAGCAACGGTGGCAGGTTTCTGCTTTCCTCCACTTATTGAATTGGAAGGAAGCAATTGAGAATTCATTTGATTTTCAATGGCAGCTCATGCTTGCAGGATACTGAAGAGCAAAGCAAGCAAACAGAAAGCACCTGCAAACAAAAATGTATTTCTTCCCTTGCTACTTTTTTCTTCTTTTCCTCTGGAAGAGTAACGTGTCTATGAGAGCAATGAAAACGTGAACACTGGATTTGCAAATAGCCAGCCGTGTTTCCCAACCCGTACGCTTTCAGTTAGGCAAAGCAGCGCTGGGGAAGGGGTGGTGGTGGTCTCCTGGTGCTTTATGAGGTCCCGGTGTGGTGGGTGTCTCTCAAAACTGCAGCGACCGGTTTCAGGGTACCAATAAACAAACAAAGCCCATTAGCAATGCACCCGAGAGAAACGACGGGAAGATCGATAAGGAGACAACATCAAGGGTGACTGCCAAAACAGCAAGCCCTGCCAGCAATCTTCTCATATCCAGAATCCTACGCACCACTGATGAGCCATCCTAAGGTTTTCTGATTATTACAGCTTTTTTCCCCCCAGCTGGAAATACAGCCAGACCCCAGAACAAGAAGTTCCTCAATAGCGTGCTGCTAAAACTCAACAGCATAGTCTTCTGGTGAGGGGTTGGATGTGTCATAAAGCAGGAGGAAGGAGAGAAAAAAGTGGAAATATCAAAATGGATGAGAACCTGAGACAATGGAAAAAACGAGAAAACCAGAGCAGTTCTGCCACCGAGGCATGGGGAAAGAGCAAACCAACCCAAACTCCCCCGTACGCTCGAGTGTGCTGCAAGTGAGCCAACATATTTTGTTAGTTCCCTCCTAGCAGAAAGCCGAAGAAATTGAAACGTGTGGATGTACCCGTAATGGCACAAAAGACACCACAGAACCATAGAATCATAGAATCGTTGAGGTTGGAAAAGACCTTTAAGATCACCCAGTCCAACCATTAACCTACACTACCAAGTCCACACTAAACCAGTCAAGGGCAGACCAGGCTGAACCATGTCCCCAAGTGCCACCTCTGCCCGTTTTTTGAACGCTTCCAGGGATGGGGACTCCCCCACCTCTCTGGGCAGCCTGTTCCAATGCTTGACCACCCTTTCCGTGAAGAAATTTTTCCTAATATCCAACCTAAAGCTCCCCTGGCGCAGCTTGAGCCCAGCTCTGCTTTTGCCACGAGGCACCTTCGCACAAAGGCCTTCGCGCGCTTGACGCACAGCAGCTCGTGGGGCCGATCGCGGCGGGCGGGCGGTGCAAGCAGACGCCAGCCCCGCTCTGCCGCTGGGCGGGCAGATGATGTGCGGGCGGGAGCTGGCGCAGGGTCGCTCTCAGAAGCAAAGCCCTCGCTCGCCTGGTGCGTGATCAAACGGCCCTGCCATCTCCCCCAGCCCCAATCCATTTCCTGATCAATTGTGAACCACCGAAGGCCACATAATTACTGATTAGAAAGCGGCAGAGAAGAAGAGGGGACGCAGAGGCGGACGATTAAAATACTCCAGCCGTACAAGAACGCGAGTTGATGGCTTGGAGCAGAGACCAAACAAAAATGAAGAATCAGCTTCGGATCCACTTTGCTAGAAATTAAGTGTGATTTTCTCTCTTTCTTTCCATTTATTTACCAAATTAATGCCTTTGATTTTTTTTTTTGTGTGTGTGTGAGGTAGTATCGATTTGCTTCATAAAACTGATGTCTACCTTATGTGATTTTGCTATTTAGTAATCTCTTTGCTAAAAAAAGGTACGAGAACCTGTGCATAAACTTTTTTCCATGAATACCTATGGCATGGACCTCAAACCAAGCTCTTGACACCACCCATAATCCGTTATTCTGCACATGTACGACACTCAGCAGAACATGGCTCGGTTTTACTGTGGATTGTTAGAGCCACGGCAATATAGTAACTACAGAATATAATAATGCCTTTGAAATCTCAAAGAGAAGTTGGTAGACTTTTCTGCTTCATTTATCCAGAAAAGCATAGAAAGCACTCAAAACTACAGTCACCTTATGTTTTTCACATCATCTTGCTTCACATCCTCGGGAGTCTGGAAATGATTTGGACCGTAATATCATCATAAAACCGAAAGACTTCGTCTCCTCGCTGCTCTGCAAGCAAGCAGCCCCCAGCAGCTGGGCTCCCAGCTCTGCCTCCCACTGCCCCAGCCGGACGCTGAGATCGGCACCGTAATTTCCTCCCGCTCCAGAAGGGCACCAAACTCCCACCGCTCTCCCCCAAAGCAGGTGGGAAGCAGCACGCCAGCGTCGGCGAGGTGCGGTGCTACCGAGGCTGTGCACAGGCTGCTCAGGGCTTTGCCCGAAGCCTCAAGGTAACCGGCAAGCCATTAGCTCCATATTTAATGTAAGGAACGAGGAAAGGCCCATCAACCTCTTCAAGAAGACATGAATTACAGCAGCCGCTTCGCCTATCCGTGTAGCTGGGAGGGCTGCAGGAGCCTGCTGCGTACCGGAGCAAGGCTTAGCCGACCCGACGCACGGACACGTTCCCCCTGCCATCACGTTCACGTTCCTCACTTCCACCAGGTCTTCCCCGGCAGGGCTGCTTGGATATAAGTCTTAACTTTTTTTTATTTTTTTAATTACCGCTTTTAAGAACAGTGCCTCGTCACTGCTGAACATCTCTGGATGTTTTTGGTGAGACCATTCTCCCGCCACTTCAACACCAGACACCTTCACAACGCCTGCCACCTCCACGGCCTCCTCAACCTTGGTCAAGAAAGCAAAAGCTTTGCAAGATGAAAATGCCTCGCTTTCTACGAATGCATTGACTCCTTTTCCTGTAGGATACAAAGTTGACTTGCCAACATATATGCAGAGAGCTTCAAATTGCCAGAAAGTTAAAAAAAAAAAAATTTTCATATTAATTTTGCTTGGCTAGAAATGCTAGCAACTATTGCAGGGAACTTGACAGCATTAATAAAGAAAAAGAACGAACACAACTTATGCATGGGTGCCTTCTGCTGGCACTCCTCCCCCTCCTTCCCTCCTCCCCTTTCTCCTTCTGAAGTTGCACAGCAGCACTCCTACAAACTCCCTCCTCATTGAAAATTCAACTTAAAGCACCAGCTGCCTTTTAAAGGATTTTCTCAGGCTTCAAAGCCACGCTTTGGCCCAGCTAAACCATACGGATGTTTCAAAAAGCAAAGTAAAAGTGGTCTCACAACATTCATAAGAAGAAAAGGAGAGCAGATGAGTTACATCATGGGAAATTTCCCCCCTCGTGTGAAATTCCTCTGCTCAATGTTAGGCTTCCTGGAAGGTTTCTGAACGCCCTATTCCATGCATTGACCTTTGAGCATCTCTAATGTCAAGATGGACGGGAAAGAAGTTAGCTGTATACCATTAGAGAGAAATATCCATCTAAGAGCCATATGAACTCCTTGCACCTAATCTTTAGCAATGAACAACCAGAAAAAGGGGACCCTCTTTTTTTTTTTTATGCCCTGCCCTCGGGGATCGCCAAGGAAGAGACTCGCCGCAGGCTGTAGAGCCACCAGCGGTGCAGAGCCAGTAGCACACAAGGTGATGGCCAAGTGGCTATTTGCTCTGTGCTTTACCTGTGGAAAGCTTATGTCTTAAACCTGTGGTTCAACAAGGTGTAATTTTTACTTTTATACAGGAAAATAAAATAAGCATACTAACCTAAAAAGTCAAGAAACTAAACAGAAGGTGTAAGAAATCCGACTGCTTTACTTTTGCCCTGGAGAATTTCATTACCTTTCCTTAAAAAGTACCAACACCTTTTTTTGCATTGTGGCTAGAATAATGAGAAGCATTTATTTAAAATGCAGTAGTCTCATTTAATTCACTTACACTTTCATCGGAGACTGTCATTGCAGTTGTTTTCATTAGTGAATTGTGTTGGGTGCTGCCTGGCATCTCAAAAAATTCAAAGCAGAGGTTTTTGTATTTTCACTTGGTCAACAAGTGATCATTACTGTAGGCTTGTTAGGTTGGGGTTTTTTTTTTTTGGTAACTGAAATTTTTTTGGTTGCATTAACATGCCAGGCTCTCACACATGTGCAGTAAGTCAGATGTCTGTCTTAACTCTGTGGTGATGTTAGATGGATATCCAGCTGCAAGTGACTGACTCGTCTACACGGCTTTACAGTGTGATGCTTAATTAAAACTACATACTCCTCAAACAGAAAAAAAAACATGCTTGTTTTAAGCTATAAAAAGCAGATATCTAAAAATATGGGTTTTTTTAAGTTGGCTGTCTCTCAAAAGGAGACTTTTTTTCAGGCCAGGGAATGACTGCTGCTGATCTCCAGCCTGTGTGTGCAGCTCTTGGCAGTGGTGGAGTCCAAGGGAGACGTGAGGTCAGTCCCAGCACGGGAATCCACCACAGCCCAGGTGCAGACCCACTGCTCAGCTCACACATCCGACAGCTATTCCGTACCATTCTTAACTGCAACCCTACATATGTGCTCCCATCACAGCTCTTATTTTAAGACTGAACAGCCTAAGGAAGCCACTGGGTTCTTGCTTCCACGCAGCGGAGAGGTGCCTTCCCGAGGCTCCATCCCAGCCGCGTCTCTTCTGTGACTTCCTATGTGTGCACGGGTTGCAATGAAGGAAAAGATGGTTTTAGCAGAGGGGGAGAAAAGCAGAAACACCACCTGCTTCAGTTTAACAGGTTCCTTCCAAACCACTTGCCAAGAACTGGAAGTTTCTAACATGCTTCCAAAATAAACATGTAAGCAGCAGATTGGCTGCAGTATCATCCGAAATAGCTTAACCATTATGAAAACCAGAGAAATGCTGTGAGAAGCCTCAGTGCGTAGCCATGTTCTAAATGGGTATGATTTTAATTATTTGTTTTATTTCTGAGCTACTTTTTGCCTCAGTCAGTCCTTAATAAACCTGAACGGAAACACTATGAGATGGACCTTGAGGTACGTGATTTAAAATAAAGAGAATATATCACAACGGCTCTGCTGGCAACTTCCTTAGGGTACAGCTAAGAGCTGGCAGCTTCCTTAGGGTAAATATTATGAGAACGTTGTATCAGCTCCCACAACATATTTATGTATTTATTTGTATATTTATAAAATATTTGTATATATTAAATATAATCAATTGGTTGAACATAGCATCCAACGCTCGCTTCCACTGCCTGTAGCCACACACACCTGAATGTTTTATCCCCGGATAACTACCTCAGCCTCTAGTGTTTGCCTAAGGAGAGGTTTATAGACTGCTGCGGGTGCTGAGCTAATGAAGAGTCCCTTTATTTCAATTTGGTTAAGATACAAAACAAAAAAGCTCTCCAACTAGCACAAAAAAGAAAAAAATTGCAACTCCTCCTAGACTGCCATCAGCTAAGGGCCACTGGTACATGTGGGTAGACTCAGATAATTCATTATTACATTACTATAATAACTACAACAGTTCCACTCAGGTAACAGCAGGGATAAAGACCTAAAATAAAAAATAAATAGAAAAAAAATATGGAATATATGTTTTCACATACAACTTCCCAATCTCTTCTCATGGAAATTAGGGTCTTTGCCAGGCTGTTACCAACTGAATTGAGTGCTTGACACCGTGGTGCACATGGCACTGAAGACCACTGGGTCTGCAATATCCTATTATCTTCAGGTATGTGGAAATAAACATATTTGGACACTCAACCACATCCCACTCTACGTTTTTTAAGGGCATCCACAATTTTTTCCACTGTGGTCCCTGAACAAAAACCATGAGCACTTTTGTTCATTAACAACTGACTGTATATTAAAGTATAAATAAATTAGTCCTAATGAAGAGGCTTTTGGATCCTGTTATGACCAGAATGCTGTAAAAGCAATCACCAGCCATAATCTTCACGACACAGATGGCACAAAATCTCACCAAACCCTTCTCTTAGCCTGCCGTCATCAAAATCAACGTCAAAATTCCACGTCATCGAGTCTAACACGGACAGACAAAGAAAGAAGAGTGCAGAGGAGGAAAACCAAGGAGGACACCCAACACCTGCAGAAGGTGTGATGGGCAGAGATGGGGGCAGGCAAGAAAGAGCAGAAGGCAAGGACCCGTCTCCGAAAGAGAGCCCTGACTTCCCCGCGCTGCGCCGGAGGCTCCCCAGCACCCACGGCTTCACGATTTACAACCAGGAAAAAGAGACAGAACTACCTGGCAGACACAGACACTAAATTTTAATTAAACCTGTAATAGAAAACATTGCAGTTTGTCCCTGGAAATCTGCAAGCACATTTATAGGGTAGCAAAATGCTCAGCATCTCCAGTGTGAAGAGCACCTCCAGGCTGGGGTGAGTAGGAAGAATTACTGTCAGCGGGACGCATCCACGTTTCTTGTCCTCTGTGTTTTGACGCTTCTTTGGCCATTCAATTTCTTACAAGTCTGTGCCTTAAAGAGGTCCCAAGATTATCAGAATTACCCGATGTCCAGTAAGGATGAAAAAGGCTCCGATAGGAATGCATTAATGGAGGGAAGGGGGCAGAAAGAAAACACCAAGAAAAAAAACCCTACAAGTATCTTGTATTAAAAGGTCCTCCCCCCCCCCAAATTCCCCTAAAACAATTGAAAAAAAAAAGGGGGGTGTGTGGGGAGGTGGCAAGGGGAGATTATGGAAACCTTCCCAAAAGAGGGAGCCCTGGACTCCTGGCCCCAAGGCTGCAGCACGTCAAGGAGACCCAACCTCGGCGGCCGTCCCAGCGGGTAATTGAAGCCCAACCTAACCAAGTGTTTGGTGACTGTCCGTAAAGAGCTCCATGTGGCTGTCATGCTAATCCTCTTGTTAAGGGAGAAAGACCAGAGGCCCGCTGCTGCAGCAGACTTCAGCTGTAACAAATGGGCTCTGACATGACCCGGCAGCCCTGCTCGGCGGCCGGAGCGCGTGATGCAATCTGACAGCAATTTAGACATGGCTCTCTTGGAGACTGCAGACCTACTTAATGTCAGACAAGAGGGGGAAGGTGGGTGGACTTCTCTATGGCTTTTACCCTCATGCCAGGGTTAAAAAAGAAAAATAAATGAAAAAAAGGGGGGTTTTGACATCAGGCTTATGGAAAAGGATCTTACAGAAGGGATCTGCCCATGGGTGGAGAGGAAAACTTTTTTGGGAATATTGCCCAATTGCAGTAGAATTCTGTCATCACCTTTGGGGAATGTGTAGGGTGTAGCCATAATCCCTCTGTGAGTCACCTGAGGAACAAAACAGTCCTCGGAGCACCAGACGGGAGCAGAGAGTCTCTAAGTGATTTGAGACCGGTGAGAAGAAAGGGTCCTTGGGTCACTTTCCCCAGGAGATGCCGTGCTGCAGCCCAAAGACCAGACAAGCCCATGCACGTGAGCACGTGCCCTTCCTTCTGCTGCCTGCTACCTGGGATATTGCCTCTCGGACAGGCTCCCGCAGCGACCAAAGCTACCGTCGGTTCAGGGTGTCTCCTGGCAGTGAGCATCCACGATTAAACTATTCCCCAGGCACTGGTCAGCTGGGGCACATCAGGCGGATCAAGCATCTCCACGGCTTAGGGTCATTAGTATAGTTAGTTGTGAAGAGCTCCTAAATCAGCGTAAATTTTCACATTTGCAGGGGGATTCACTGCCGATTCTCTAGGATGGGAATGGTAACTCTTGCCATGAAATAGGTATGAGGCGCAAATATAATTTGAAAGGTTACGTACTGGGTTTTTTTTTAAATGGCATTTTCTTATTTTATCAGCAAATGATTGAAGACAACTCTCCATGCAATGCTCACGTATGTGAAGTCAACAGAAGTCAGGCCTGTATAAAAAGTTGCACCGCCTGAAAAGCAAAGGCTGACTGTCTCTTTCTTATACCTATATATGCCTGTGCTTGTCTTGCCAAATCATTTTTTTCTTAGAGAAATAGCTGGCGTGTTACTTTTCAAATGGAAGAATCAGTAATGATTAGAACACAAAAATTAACATTAAAACGAGACTCAGTCATGCAGCATTATTCTTTACATAATAAATGTGGAGTTAGCTGACATTTTTACTGAAGCCTTCATTGTGAAATTAAATAAAAATGCATTTTATCAACACCTAAATGTCATTTAAATAGTCTTTCTTTGATAGATGACGGCTAAAGCCACCCCAAAACTGCAGATGAATTATCTGGTCTCTAATGATTCCAAAACGATTACAGGATGCAGAGCAATCTCGTTAAATTTTATTCAAAAGCTTACTACACTTGTGTTTTCTCTTATTTTTCTATCAATGAAACCCATGAGGTTTAAGAACAATTCATTATGTATGAGACCCAACTTACAGTGCTTGACTGTTGATTAATAGGAAAGTTTGCTGTATGTACATTTGCAACATTAGATGCATACAATATGCTAACTTATTCTTTCACCGAAGCTAATTATTTACAAAAATGACTACTTGAGACTACAATTTATTAAATGCATGCATCCAGTCTCAATTTGGCCCCAAAAGACAGTCTGGAATGAAGATCTTTTACTTGATGTGACAACTTCTAGAAACAGTGTTATTAATATTGTAAATGTGGCAAATAAAGAGTTCAAATAGCCGTATGTCTGTGTTGCATTTTTTCCCCACAACTGATTCAGTGAACAAAGCAGCATTTTAGGTTTAAAATTCATGGAGAAGCACATCCTCACATAGTTTAATTTAGCTTCTTATAAATGAAGTGTCTGTATGATAGTAGTAAGAGATTAAAAAAAGGATGCGAGCTGCAATAAACAGAAATAACACTCCAATTTGTGTTGAACGACCCCACCGCAGTTCCTTCTAAGACCCGGTAAGAAGAAATTGATGCATTTATGGAAGAGTACGAGAACTCAGAACCGAGTAAGACTTACTCCTTGTGATACAACCTTTGTAATATTTGCTCCACTCTGCTTTTATCTGTTATCGAGGATGTAAATTCTTACGGATCTGACCGGTCAGAAATTCTGTATTAACACGGTACCTCTCTCTTACCCTGAAAAAGGAACCTCTGAGCAAAAATTTGGGTATCAAATACAAATTCCAAGTAAACAGATGCACCTCGAGTGCAACATATAGGTATCCCAATGGCCTAGCCTTTTTCTGACTCTTGCAATTAATGATGTTCAATTCAGGTACCGAATTGAGGTTGCCTAAAGAAAACAGCACACGCAGCCCACCGCTGCTGCCGGCCGCGATGCCTGCAAAGCCGCTGCCTGCTTCTTCTGTGCTACTAGTGCATACCAGCAAACACTTTATAGAGGGGAGCGAGACTCCTGCCTTCACATGCCAAGATAAGGAAAATCAATGTCAATGCCCAAAAGATTCAAGTGATAGCACTGAAGGTCATTAAATGCTACTCACTGCCCTGTACCATTAAAGCTTTGATTGGAATCCTATATAGAGAGACACAGATTTCAAACAAGATCTTGCCCTGGGATACGGTACTGCGAGACCACGGAGGAAACACAGCAATCAGCGAGCGGTGGACCTTCCTGGGACCACAAGAAACACGATCAAGGAAAATAATGCTAAGTGTGTGTGGTCTTGGCTTATTTTTCCCCAAACATATTTATTGTGTTTTCAGAGAAGTGTATCTCATCATGGACAAGGATCTCTGTCACAACAACAGTAAGGCACAAGGACAACCACTAAGAAGTTACGGTTCTTCATCCACCTCAATCTTCTACGCATCCCAATGCCCCAAGCTCTGCTTCGCTGTCCACTCCATGCCAACCTTCTTCCCTCTCCTTACATTGCCCAGCTTCAACGTTCTGCCCTTTTTCCACCCTGGCCACCACCCATCCTCCTTAATTCACCTTGTTTGGACCGTCTCAGTACTACTCGTTGCCTGACCTTACTGCTCTACAGCGGATTTCATGGTTCACCTCGTGCTGGTCACCAATTCAAGTACTGCTTCCTTCCCGTCTCCCAACCACAGATTTTCCAGACTAACTCTGGTTCTCTCCAGATTTCATCCTGCACGTTTCTACCTCATTTGTGCCAGCAGAAGTCATTCAGGCAGGTCAAGAAAACTATAGTTAGTTCTGGTGCTCATCAGCACCATGAAGTTGCATCGTCTTTGTGCTTGGCCCCAGAAACAGCCCAGAGACCTCCCTCCCCAGAGAGACCCATTCCCCCTCTATGAATGAAACTTTTCAAAGGCCTACAGCTGGGCCATATTTGGAGGACAAAAATATTCCTAGCATCAGAGTGGCCTCTTCATAAATATTTCTGTTTCAAATCAGTGGGTTTGGCAGCAGAACAACTGGAAGATGTGTCTAAAAAAGAAAAAAAACAATTTCTGTGTATCTTCTCGCTGGAAAGGACCACCCTGTTCTAGATTGAGAATGGGGGAAATCAAGCACACGCCCAAAAGACCCTCAACCAGCAACAGTTAGGCAGATGCTTCATATGAAATGCTTTAAAGCAAACAGCAAAAATTCAGCCACATTACAAGCAGCAGCACAGTCTCACCCAAGATGTTAGGCAACATTAAGCATAGGTGATATCATCAGTTCTATCTATAATTAGGTTAAAAGAAAGTCAGTTAATTTTAGCACTTACAAGAAAGTGTTACAAAACATATTTTCTTATATAAAAGAATTCTCCCATCAGACTTCCGAGGTCGGTTTTATCACAGGCAATTAACTGTGTTAGGGCTGGCTGCAGGGGACCCTTAAACCGCACACCAGACTCCCTTCGCTTCTCCCCTTAGCTCCTCTGTTTTAGGGTGTTCACCGCAGCTCTCCCCCCTATTTCCCAGCTCCGTGCAACTGCCATGCTGCATCACCCCGTACACAAACCCCACCACCTCTAGTCAGAAGCTTGCCTCATAGGAATAACCCAGCTGCTAACCGGTATCCGAAGTAAAAGTTACGTTTTTTCTACATATCTAAGATAGATATAATTATGCGTGGATTTAAAAAAAAAAACCAAACACCAAAAACCTAAGGCAGTTAAAATACACATTACAACCCTTATACTGCAAGACCTGGGTCTCTGATCTCCACTGGTGCACGGGGAAACTGAAGGAGGAAAACTTAAGGCTGAATTATTGGAACCGGGCTCTGACTTTGGATGTCCACCTTGACGTGCGTTAGTGCATGAATTCCAGATGAAAGTGAGCGCCGAGAATTATAATCAACAGCACCTGCAGATAGTCCAGCCCATTAAAATGAATTAAGATACAGATAAATCAGGAACCTCTTAAGCATTCAACTCATCAGGACATTTTTCAAACCAACTTCCCAGACGGGGTGTAATGCAGTCTCTGCCCCCTGAGTATCTCCTGTGAGGACCAACCGCGGGCTCACCTGCTGCCTGGCATGCAGGATCTCCCATCGCCCCTTTGGACGCTGGGATGCACGTGCAGGGATCGGCATATGACCCGACGTGCACGCTCCTGCCGCGACCGGGGGTGCGCTGCCCCTCTGCTGCTTCAAAGACTTACAAAAATCTTTTCATGACATGAATGAGGCCCTTCTGATGCACCTCACACCGAAGCAGCTGTATGGGAGAAATGATGGCAGGGAAGGCACCAGGCAAAGCCCCTGAGGCCAGTTTGACCCTCCCCATGTTACTGTGAAGCTTCTAACATCAGTGCAAAGAAATGTTATTAATTTATGTTTTTTTAAACCAGGTATGAACACTCAGAAACCACAGAAACCCTGGCATCAGATGAAACCATCACGAAACGTGTCAAGATCTGGGTTCCTAGCAGGCATTCATTATCCAAGGTTTCATGTCAACATGGGCTGAGAACAGGACACTCAGAAAAAACTGCTAATACATGCCAATTAAAACAGTGGAGTTAATAAATATACTCTCTCTCTCTCTCTCTCCTCCCCCCAAAGCTTTTCTACAGGGCTTTGAGATTGTCTCCCACATGCGTTGGCAGGACCTTTCCTAAAATGGCATTACCCAGTGAAGAACTGGCTTCACTTCTTACCAGTCAGGCCTCAAAACCAGAAATACAACCCTACAACAGCAGGAAGAACAAAAAAATATGGAGCATCTTCCTTCATTTTGACCAACGTTTGTCAGCACTTCTTGTTTATGGCTTGCAACACACTACCATGGATCACCTCTTTGGAGGTTGTGTGCAATTCCACCCCACCGCATGCACAGGACGGTCGCTTTTGCACGTGCATGGAGGCAGAGAGAGGTAGGTGAGGTGGCTCCGCAGGAGCACCACGGGAACCCTGCTGAAGGCAGCGGGAGCCTTCGGGAGCGGCACCGGGCTTCCCGTGACCGCCGTCCCCCGGCGCGGGAGCACCTCCCGAGCAGCCCACCGCCCGCCTCTGCCGCAGAGTCTTCCCAATAGGGGAGGCAAGCTTTTCTCTTCCCAGGTAACCAAGCAGAACCCAATCACAGGATTGGAAAAACAGTAGGGCACATCAATAAAGCCAATAAAAATACTGTTTCAAAAAACCGCTGTTATAATTAACTGAAGTAAGTGTCTATAAACGGCTACCTCAGAAGCAGCTTGTTAAAGACTGAACGTAGGAACTGTAATTTAAACAAACTCTCCCCTTCGTGGATCCCCTTTTCTCAGCGTGGCCCTCGCTTCTCCCACCCTCCTGCAAACCCCAGCCCGGGAGCCTCGCTGCTGGGACCCAGGAGCTTCGGGACTTCTCCGCGCAGAGGTGCTGCCCCGGGATGCAGACCTGACGTGACCCTACAATCGCATCCGAACCTGCGCCGTGGAGGACAAAGCGGGATGTAGTGAAAGCTGTGATTTACAGCCCTGCCGCTGGCACGTTCCTGTTCTGAAACTCCACTGACGTCCTGCAGCAGGAGAGATGGAGATGCTCACAGCCCATCCTTCTGCCTAAGACGCGGCAGACAAAAGTACCCTACCTCACATCAAATTGCGCAGAAATATTTTTCAAGCGTGCTTTCTCTCCTCTCTCTTTCGACGTGGGGAGCAGCACCTGGAGACTGCTGTCCTCCGAGCTTTAGGTGCATCTGCATTACAACCCCATTAGCTTGCGTACTACGCTCATTAATAAATAAGCTTCCCACTTAAGTGCCTTTCTTGTAAATTGGTTTGTTCTGTTCCATATAAATAATATAAATTTCTCTTATCAAGTATGGTGGATTCTTTTCTTTACCTATGTAGGGACACTACAGTAACTTAACCTAAGAAGCAGTTCGCGGAACACGCTTCCTTGGCGCCCCTTGTCATCAGTCTGTATTTGCTACGGCAGCTGCAGTATGTTAAATAGTTAGCATAGCATAAAATAATGTCTTTAATAACTGGCATAAGTATATTGACCATATGTCAAAAGGA
>NC_134652.1:2224976-2234976 GCF_030463565.1 Pelecanus crispus
CAAAGAAATTTGGGCCAAAGATTATATGAATTCTTATAAGAATTTTCCTTTCATTATTTAAGAAAAACTGGCACATGCCTGCTTCCCCCGCCCATGTGCATAAGCACATACATATATTACTGAAAGCTCTAAAAATTTACTAGTTATTATAGAATAACCAATGGATCTGTGCTCTGAACACATCCAGCAAGAGGCATGTCCATACTGCTTACGCAACAGAAAACAAGGCACGTACAACTAACCATGAAAAAGTTGGCAAATCTTCATCTCTATGAGCTATGACCACATCATGAGCTTACGGTTCAGAAAGATGCAGCAGTAAATAAATTGGTAACTATGACCAATTAAGCATTTCAAACTCAGTAGATCTTTCTCCCTTCCGACAGGTTAACCTTGCCTTTCATTCCCTCTTTTAGAAAGAGGGAAGAAAAGAGGAATAGTATTAAAAGGCTTCTCCTCCTAGCCCTTCTTAAACTTTATGCCCACTCTTTCTAAGAGGATATCTTCTTGACAATAATGAATGAGGACGATAAGAGTAAGGCATGGTAGTTAGAGTACTTGCAGTATTCATGACCTGTCAAAGTAACTTTATAACCTAGCAGCCAGCTGCTATAATTCCAATAATGACCTACAGATGCCAAAATAATCTAAATTTATCGCTCCTTTTCTTATGGTCAGCTCAGGCCTCGCCGATGAGAAGAACTCCTCTTGCCCGTGGTGATCAAGGTCTGGAAATTCACTGCACGAGAACTGTGACCAGACTGACAGCGGCGCTGACAGCATCCCCACCGCCCCCCTCCAAACCCTTCCACATCCTCAGCAAAACACTGAGTCCCCAGCACCACGTACTCCGTAACAGCTGTAGGAAAACGCTTCTGCTGATTTTCTAGACCTGCAATGTGACACTTCACAGCGCAACAGCAAGAAAACAGGCACTCTAACAGCCTCCCTCAAACAGGGATTTGTTAGAAACCCATGTTTTGGGGGGGTAGGAGACCCAGCAAACACACTCAATGCCGAGGCTGAACAGGTTTGTGCTTTTCCCTCGGGCGCAAGGACCTCAATTTGAGATCTAGCAGTCTGCCTGGACCACCCCAGGATCCAAATACAGTGAGCATAAAGACTACGCTACTCCCAAATCACCTCTTCACTGCAAAGCGCGTTATGACTCCTTGTACTTGAGAAAAATGAAGAGTTGAGGGAAGCGGAGACAGGTATGACGAGGTATTACCGAACACGGAGATGCAGGTAGGCAGGCTCTGTTTACGCACTTGGACGTGAGGATCGGGGAGGTCTCCAGTCCAGTCCAGCCTCCTGCTAAGCGCAGGGCCACGCTGGGGCAGAGCAGGTCATGGGGGGCTTTGTCCCATCAGGTCTTCCAAACCCCCAAGGATGGAGCCAGCACAACTGCTCCGGGCAACCGCTTCCAATGCTTGACTGTATGTTAAATAATAATATAAGCTGAAATAACCAAACTCCTGAAAACACAGATGAAGCACACCTTAAAATGTCTCTTACGAGCCTGCGTCACGAGCCTCACAGCTGATAACACTTTATTCAAGCTGTGCACCACCGTAGCTAGGAACCCACAGCCGGGAGACAGGCGGCAGCGCCAGGGTGGGACCATCCTCTCCCTCCGACGGTCCGAAGAGCCACAGCAACGGAGACAAGCTTGGCAGGAGCCTGGGCTCCATCCCCTGCTCCCGATCCCGTGGCCTCCTTGGGCTCATCCCCGCTTGGCTGCCTTGGAAACCGGCAGGATGAAATTCTGCCTTTTCTTGCCAAATACGACCGAGAAGAAAACGAAGAGCAGCTCCCAGATGGGAGGAAAGCTCACCATCGGGCTGGCAGCACCCCAGCCCCTCTGCTGCAAAACTCATCCCTGCGGTGATGGTCCAGCAGCATGGGGATGGACGGGGAGAAGAGAAACCTCCCTCCGGGGAGGGGATGGTGGCAGGCAGGCGGGCAGGGCAGACAACGGTGACCACACACAATCTCTCATTCTTCTTTTCGCAAGAGTGTCCCAAGCTCGCACCCGAGACTTTCCAGAAATTAAGGACCTACCCCCTTCGCTGCCAGCCTGGGAAAGAATGAGCATAGCGCACTCTCAATCAGATTTCAGGTGTCTTGGCTCAAATTTTCAGCCCGTAGTTCAAGTCTAGTCCCAGCACACAAAAATCAACCGTCTGCTTTTGCTGTAGGATATCTGAGTTCTCCAACATCAAGATTAATGAATTTGAGGAGAGAGTTGGTCTTATCTGGCCCTCACGCTATCTTACCTGACACTACATTTTTCTTTACAAGTCTTAGAGAACAAAAAAAAAAAAAAAAAAAAAAGTTGATTCCCCATAAGAAAGCAAGAAAAAAAATGGTTTATGCTGCAGCATAAATCAAAGTAGTTTTAGGGCCTAGTAGAGAGATCAAGATAGGGAGGAAAATGAAATTACCGCTCACTGTCTATTCATAACAAACATACAGAACGCTGCTTCACAAACTTCTGTAGCTTCTTAAAAGTAAGAATGATTCTCTCCCCATAATTCATATAACCTACAAAGCCTTCAGTTCCTAAAATACTTGTCTGCTAGAAGGAAATGTGTATTCAGTGGGCCTGCGGTACCTTGAGCAAGGAAATTTATTATACTGTTTATGCTCAGTATACTTGGACAGTTTATTTTAATAGTTACAACATTTACTGAAGTTGTAATCCATTGTTAAACTTATTGTCACATGGGAGGAAGAGAGCTGTATGTGGCTAAACACGCGCGTTAATCTTTAAGAGTTTTTGCTGCACAACGAACAGACTGCGAAGGGCAGTGAACCCCCACGACAAAGCCGTCTTCCATTTGGCCAGAGAAGTTGGGGACAAGACCTTACAGAATAAAAAAAAGCCCAGGTCAACGCTTATTTGCGCAAACCAGAGACCACCATTTGCTCCAAAACACCAATAACGATGAAGTCCCAAGAAGTCTTCATTAACATAAAATATTGATGGCCGTGACAGAGCCCAGGACATACATTTCATACTCTGAGTTATGCATTCCAGCATCCTGATCCAACGCCTCCTCTCCCCTCATTCTGCTCGCAGCCCATCAGCAAAGCTTCGTGCCTGGAAGCAGCTTTCTGACTGGCACAGCAAGGGCGGTGCTGCCATTCCTGCAGTAACAGGAAACTTTTCCTTTTATTTTTTAAGTGGGATTAGAGTTGTAGGAATTGGAAAACATCAAGTGGAAATGACGAAAATACATGCGAGAATGGGATAAGGGTTTACTTCTGTAGAATTTGGAAAAGATTTTTTCGCTGCCTCAATCTTAGTAAGTGAATATAAATGTTTTTGAATACTCTACTTTGACCATGAGAGAGGCAGGAAGAAAATCAGGTCTAATCCTGTTAGGGAGCAGGTACTGTAAGTAAGTCCTACAGAAATAACCTCGGTTCAAAAATGCGTTGGAGAATTGCAATTGCGAGGAGCAAAAACCAAAATACATCAGGCCAATTCCAGTCTCCAGTCCAGTAACATAAATATAGAATCACAGAATCACAGAATTGTTTAGGTTGGAAAAGACCTTTCAGATCATCTAGTCCAGCCATTAACCTAACACTACCAACTCCACCACTAAACCAATTCAGGGTAGAATAAACAATAACATAATATAAAAATATAATCAATATATGGCAGGACCTGCTCCATCTCCCGGCACATGGAAGACAGCCTAGGCACTCAAGGCCGCTCTGTCTGAGCCTTTTCTGAAGCAGGGACCCAAAGTCAAGGCTAAGAATTTTACTTGACGCAACCAGAAGATCCAAAGCGTGTTCAACTACATCAGTGGTGCTCACATCACAAGCACTTAAACAGAAATCGCTTGCTACGCAATAGGATGCCTATGGAAAACCTGAAAAACAATGAACAGTCGTCCCCAAGAAGGATGTTTATCCCTAAAGACAGGGCAAGAGAAAAAATTAAATATTTTGAAAATTCAGTTAAATGTGTGCTTTATAATGTCTGCAAAATGTTAAGACCGTAAACTCAACTGAGTAGGTATTACTCTAAGAAATTAATTAAATCCAAAATTCATGAAGTAGCCCTCCTTAAAACATTTCCTTCCAGACCATACCCCCCCGCAAAAAACCCAACCAACCAACCAACCAACCAACCAAAAAAAAACCCTACAGAACTACATTCTGCTCACGAGGAAATTCCTGAAACTGGAAGAAAGCAAGTATGGCTCCTGTCTTCAAGAAGCAGGACCTACAGGTTGGTCAGCCTCACCTCCAGTGCTCCTCTGATGCTTCGGGTCATGTTTCCTCATTTTAATTACAGCCAAAAGGTACTTCTCATGGCCTAAACGTTCATGATGAAGTAAAGGTATGCATACATATGGATTTCTAACTTAAAAACCAGAGAAAGCACAGAAAACTTATAGCTATACATAGAGAACTACAAGCATTATGTAGAATGAAAGATGAAAATACACAATGTTTCTTTTCTGCTAGAAATACACATACAAGCCTGTAGTTACACATTTTTGGTTTTACTCTGCAGCAAATAAGCATCATTAGTTCTGCATCTGATACAAACTCAGATTGCAGGCTATTTAAGACAACAATTTCAGCTAGAAATTTATTTTTCATATTTACCTTGGTATGAAAGATGCAGTGTATAATAGGTTAGCTGTATCTTGCTCATATTTGCATGACAAACAAAATTTTCCGCTCCAAGTACAGCATTTTCCATTTCAAGAATAAGTCCAGTTCTAAAAACTGTTTCAGTTTAAAAAATTAACAATTTATTTTGTATGTTTCTAATTAGCAGCATATGAATTGAATAACTGATTTTTCTAGCCATAAAAAAAAAGATCTGTACTCAGACTGACCAGATGTAGTACCAGAGTACCATTCCTCACTGAAATGAAATCTTCTAAGTTTTTTTTTTTTTTTTAAATATTTAGTTTGAAAATCATGTTTCATCTCAAACCCAGGCTTGCAAGACAGACACTAGAGTCGATCACTAGACGCACGCAACTGGATATGGAGTATTTTGCATATCAGCATCCCAACTAGGTCTGAAATGTGGACAAAAATAAATAGCTCAGCTCCACATCCCTTCCCTCTGTATCAAATTGAAATGTTGAAGAACTTCCCTGTGCCTTCTCCACATCAAGGCCTGTGCAATTAGAAAAAACAAGAAGAGACGCAGGACGTGTACGATCTGGGCACTGTGCATAAATGCAAACCCATAAATAAACTCATTATTGTTGGCTCTGAAAGGGTCTCTCTGCCCTCTTCCCCTTGAGCATGCAATACCTTGTGTCACTCCTGTGATCAGATATTTTTGCTGTTCTTGATTGAGCATAGACCCGTATTTGGTAATTGCTACTTTGAACATGCTAATAATGAAACCTAACTCTTCTTTATGTTCTAACATTTTTCTGTATTAAGTGTGAATTTTTATAGCATTTTTTCCCAACAAGACATCTTGCTTGTAAATAACACAACATTAAGTGTCATGATATAATTGATTTTCTAATGAGGTTTTCAAAAAGCATTATATTTTTGCTTGTCAGAAAATCTTTACAACAGAAATAAGTCCTTCCATATTTATTCCTTATAAACTGAACTTTTTATTCCTACAGTGAAGTTGAGGTGGATTAAATCATGCGGACTGCCATAAAACAACGGATTGTACCAGATATTTTTATGGTTCTCCACATTTGTACGTTGTGCTGTGAAGCCGGGGGGGAAGCGACCCTTAGTAGCTGCCCTGGTTCAGGGGACAAACTCAGCCTGGGCTGAGCAAACGCAACGTTTAGGTACCAGTGAGACTGAGGTGAACTAGATGTAGCAAGCAAGGCGTTGAGATAGATACAACCCCAAAAAGGATTCAATCTAGTCCTCCAGAAAATAAAATTTACAAGTTCTGCTAATTTGGAAAATGTTGGGGGGGGATGTCTGACGAGAGCAAGTCGTTAGCATAAGTACTGCTTTATGTTCTTTAGGTATTTTTGTCTTAACTGCTAGACCGCTTTAGTTCGCCGGAACGATTCAGAACCAACTAGTAGATGCCTCCTTGCAGAACAACGGCTAAGTGAAAATTGTGATTATGCTAGAGGAAATCCTAATTTTTAAGCCTAGACAGCGTATAAAGTAACGGTTTCAAGAAGTGTTCACTTGCACGTTCTATTGGAAAAAGAAAATACTCAACTCTACACAGTCAAATGCTCTCTCTGTGCCCACTAAGTACGGCTATTTCTCACCAGCGAACACATACTGCCAGAACCGGCATCCGAAAATGTCCACCGATCCCATGGGTAGTGCTGACTCTTTAGCAGAGGTGAGCCCGCTCAAGCAGGAGCTCGGACGAGAGTCTTCCCGAGAGCCCGACTCATCCTAGGATGGGTTGAGATAGTAAGAGAACATCTGTGCTGTCCAAGCAAAAACTAAAATTTCTTCTGAAGATTTTATTCAAGCCACCCGCCATTTGAAGCAATCTGTTACTGTCTGCCTTATGAAAAGAAAGCTTATACTTTTTCCAGGTCCAGGATTCACTCTCCATTGACAGCTGAGAAGGAAGCAAGAAGATTATATATATACACACACACGCACAGAGAGGAATGGGGGTAAATAAAAAAATGTTTCTAAAATACCGTAATAAAGTGGCACAAACCACCTTGCTTCTGAATCCTTAAGACAGTCTCAGCATACACAACCAACAGAAAATATGATTTATAGCCCTGAATTACCGTAGGGCAGTTTCACTTGTGGCTCCCCCTTTAACACTTCTGAGCAATGCATTATTTATGAAGACAGACAAACACACACTTAAGCTTGGATTTGCAATTTAGCACGGGATTTATAAAAGGACCAAAAAAGACAGCGGACTGAAGAGCACCATGACATTTGGTCAGATTTTCCACCCGCCACCACCAGCCTTCAGCAGAGAGGAGCGGGGCAAGGCAGAAACCTGCCGCGGAGGAAGCGCTTTTGCAAAGGGGATGGCAAAATCCCTTCACAGCTATTGGGAAGCTGTTCCACAAGTATTGCAATTAATAAATGTGTGCCTATTCGCTAAATTTGATGCCTACCAACCCACGCTCCCAAGACCCAGTGTCCATAAAGGTTCTCCACCACCCAGGTCCTGCTCACGGACACCCGGCTTGCCTGGGGTTTGTGGGAATATAATGATGTTCCTAGCTGTTGGTCGAACCTGGCTGAGACCACCCATCCAACTCAAAAGTAACCGGAGAAAAGGAAACGAGAAGGACCTAACAGCATGATCACATCAGCCCTACTTCTACAGGAAGCGAGATCAAAAAAAAAGAGGAAACAAACAAATAAAAAAAGCCTGTAGTGCACTTGGAGAAGCCTTGCCTCTACGGAAAAACATCTACTCCCACCTTCGCACCGCACGATCCTTCCTCTGCCTCATCCATGCTTCCTGCCAGCTCATCCTAGCCCATTCCTGCTGCCCCATTAGCGGCTGTCAGCCGGTGCGTTCACTGCAGGCAGCTCCCTGCAGCACCCCGGGCAAGCAGGACAGCCATCCGACCCCCTCCGTCTGTCCTTCCACCTCCAAACTCTGTCTCCATACTAAGCCCATGGACGCTTTCACCTTGAGATACTGCAGAGCCTCAGGGTGACCGGGTTACAGCCCTAAAACGGGATTTGCCGCGCGGTGCCCGCTTTCCCCTCGGTCCGACGAAGGTGGCGAGGTCCAAAGGGCACAAACGCGCCTCCGAACAACGATGACGGTGCCGCGGAGTACGACGGCAGGGTCAAACAACGTTGGCAAAGTCCTGGCTGCCTGCGGCCGCGCCTAAGCCCGGGCTTCCTTTGATGGGCTGCAGGCTCAGCCAGAGCTGAATTGCCGTACAACTCTCCTCCTCTGACCGGAGAATGGATGCCAATAAAAAAAAATAAATCTGGAAATCTCCTGGATTTGGCCACTAACACCAGCCCGAGCTCCCTCTCCGCTACCACCCCTGCCTCGGCGCCGGCTGCCACCGCGGCGGGAGGTGACGCCGGTCCCACGCCCCGCCGGTGCCCCGAGATCCCCCCGCGCTGAAAACCAAGCTCCTCTCCCCCACCCCGGTCATGCTTCTGCCTCCAACTTGCGCGCTCCAAAACTTGGATTTTTCAGCGCATACGGGACCGGCGAATCGACCCATCAGGCCCGGTTTCCTCTCTCCGGAGGACGCTTTTGCTCCCTTTCGTCCTCTTGCAAGGCGCGGGGCCCCGGGGGGCAGCCGGGCTGTCAGCGCCGCTTCCCTACCCACTGTACTGGAACCCCCGGCCTCCCTCCTGCGCCGCCGGGGCCGCGGCGAAGCCGCCGAAACCCAGCCCTCCGCCGGGGCTCTCGCCCCACGCCGCATACGAAAGCCGCCATCCATGGCTACAGGGAAAAAGAAAAAGAAAAAAAACCCCAAAAGAGACAGGAGCTAAGAGCTGGCTTGGTTTTTTTCCTTTTTTTTCTTTTTTCCCTTTTTTTTTCCCACCCCCTTTCCCCAGTACTCTTCACAAAACTTTCCTTTTTCTTCTGTCTCACTTTAAACAGCCTTTTTATTGCGAAAGTATCAGCTTGGTGGTATGACAGGTTTTCCACCGTATATCCCTCACTCTGACTCTTCTTCCTAGACGGATGATAATGTCTGCAAGATAAAATGGTTGGCTTTGGTTTTTTTTTTTTTTTTCCCCTTCCTTTCTTTTTTTTTTAAATTTTTAATCTGGCCAAACACTCTTCAGCCTTTTCCTTACTGACAGCCGGTTATCCAATTTTTAATTAAAATCAAAACAGCGCTTGTTTTCCCTTTTTTTCCCTAGCTTTTTCCGAGGTCTCACCCACAAGCGATGGTGGGAAGGACTCCGTAGGGAGGGGGCCCTGGGCGGCGGGAGCCGTGGATCCCACGGCCAGCACACATGCACAATCCTCAGCCAGCTCCCTATTTTCCTTTTCTTTTTAAAAAAAAAAGCAATTAAAATAAAAAAAAAATTAGTCATTATTTTTACATGATTAGCAATATTGATGTTAATCAAAACATTGATTTAATTACAGACACAAAGAGGCACAGTAGGAGGAACCATGCTGCTCGTTCCTTTAGCATGCAATATGTTTCATATAGGTTATTGCTATGTAAACAGGAAAACGTTTCCTCAGATGAGGCTATCTGCTACCAAATATTTATGTGACTATGGCTATGACAGCGTACAGTAATCAATGTAAGACCATTTAGTCTAACTGTGCAATAAAACTGTATTTTTTGTTGCATTTACCTCTACTGTTACAGCGTTTCTTTGAAATATTTTTTGCAAGATTAAATGTGATCAAAATGAGTCTTTTATCCCCCGAGCTTTTTTTTTTGCCTTTTTTTTTTTGCTTCCCCATTTTTAAAAACCCACCTTCTGGCACACCAGAACCCCCCACCAAATTACATAAACAAGCTTAATACAGTCACCGCCAGCACGCTGACATTTCATGCAGGTATTATAAAAATAAACACTTAAAAGAAAAATCGAGGCCATTAAACGTGATGCCTTATCTCAGGGGTAGCCAGCCTTTTAGGATCTGGGGACTATTTGACATGGTTTCAAGGGCTGCATGCACATGCTGTCCCGAATGCAGCCCCATGGGATCCTGCGGCCGAGCAAACTTTGCAAACAAGCTATCCAGGCACTGCAAAGAAAATCAGACGGGCATGCAGAAGCAAAATTCGCAGAAAAACAGGTCTAGAAACACTGCCCAAAGCCTATAAAGGGCAGATAAGCATAACAGAAGGGCAACGTTTCCGAAATCCCAGGAATTCGAGCAATGGTCATACAAGCAGCCCCTGAACGTGGTGCGAGCGCAGGAGTTCTGCGGCAGCGCCGGGGCCGTCCTGGCGCCCCGGAGGGCACCCGCACGCCCAGCCCCGGCCCGGCCCCTTCAAAGCCAGCTCCTTTTGCCCTTCTAAGCCCTCAGCACCTTTTTGTTAGCGGTATGAAAGAACGTCAATGTTTATCTTATTTTTAC
>NC_134652.1:2239976-2264976 GCF_030463565.1 Pelecanus crispus
ACCTGAAATAAAGTCCAGATCTCAAGGAAGGAGGGAAGAAGGGCTTTCATATGCGTTTACCCTCCCCTGACCAAAAAGCAGGCTGTAACCCACGGCCCGGGACGTCCCGCCGGTAAGTGCCCTACACAGGTTCAAGGTTTGGAGCTCACCTCCATCACTGAGGACAGGAACCCCCTCTGCCCACAGAACAGCCCCCCGAAACCAGCCACTTCATCAGGGCAGGACAGCGGCCCAAAGCGGTACAAGAGGGCGATACTGCCAAAAGCAATCTTAACGAAGGGTGTTCGATTTACACTTGCCAACGGGAAGCATTTTTCCCCCCGCCACTTTTCTGCGAGCCCCATGCGCTGCAGTGCAAAGCCGGCAGCTGGGCGCGCATTCCTCCGGAGGAGCACTGGGGTACCCGCTCTAATATCATAGAATCATGGAATCATGGAATGGTTTGGGTTGAAGGGGAACTTTAGAGGCCATGCAGCCCAGCCCCTGCAGTGCCCCGGACAGCTTTAACCAGCCCAGGGTGCTCAGAGCCCCGTCCAGCCTGGCCTGGGATGGTTCTGGGGATGGGGCCTCCACCGCCTCTCTGGGCAACCCCTTCCAGTGCCTCACCGCCCTCACTGTAAAACATTTCTTCCTTATGGCCAGTCTAAATCTGTTCTTCTGTAGTTTAAACCCATCACTCCCTGTCCTGTCCCAACAGGCCTTGCTAAAAAGCTTGCCCCCCCCTTCCTGCAGCCCCTGTCAGCACTGCCAGGCCGCACTCAGGCCTCCCCGCAGCCCCCTCCTCTCCAGGCTGAGCACCCCCAGCCCCCCCAGCCTGGCCCCGCAGCAGAGGGGCTCCGGCCCCAAACCAGCAGATCTCCTGATAAAACGCGAGTATTCCCAGTTCAACCCCACTGCTGCTCCAGCGGGGACTGAGACGGCAACAGGAGAAGCCAACACATATAGCTTGCAGCAACGTAAGGCATGGGACATCCCCGTGCACAACTTTTTAACCAACAGAAACTGCTGCGAAAGTTGCTGCGAAATGCACCCGTTCTGCCTGCCTAGAGTGGGTAGAGCGGGGTTTTTTTTTGGCATTGCTTTTTTTAACAGACGGCCCTGACATGAAATAAAAAGGCTGCCAGAGTCACCCCCCGCCACCACGCTGTGCTTCGTCCCTCTCGCTCCGTACGTCTCCTCCGCGCGCTTCCCTGCACTAGCAGCACGCTGTCCGCTCCCTTTTAAGGCAAAATTTTAAGTCCCATGGAAAACAAGCTGTTTACTTGGCATTAATTAGAGCAAATAAGATAAAGCAGTCAGCTAGTGAGGTTCCTTCATTCTATCATTGCTCTTGTTTGACTGCTGACAATCTCTATGGGGTTATTCTGTATGTCTATTGCAAAATAAATCATATTTGAAGTTATCACTTCTAGTTCAGGTTTTAATTTGCTGGACTTCATTTGGGAAAAAAAACACACGTGTTTTCTCCCTCAAACATTTGCAATGCAATAATTAACAGGATGCCAATATTTCTGTCCTAATGACTATCTAATCTTAGTGGTGCGTGTATGGAGTATTTTAATATTTCACAATGTTTTATTTCAATTGCACTAGCGTGAAGCTGCAGTTGAGTTTATCCACAGATTAAATTGTTTTAAATCACTGAAGTAAAAATATTACTTCATTTCTCTGTGTTTTCTTGACAATGCAAAATTAAAAGAGTCACTCATTTTTAAAGATCTGTGGGGAAAAAATGTTCTCTCCTATTTTGCTTCGTAATGCAGTATCTCCGCTGAGCCTCCCGTGTTACCAACAGCAGTTCTTGCTCCGCTGTTAAAGCAGAGACAATCCCATGGCAGGTTTTTACCTCTCGAGGCCCGGTTCTCCGCTTCACGCCGCTCCTCCCCGAGCAGAAATGACTAAAACGGCGCAAAATTCCCAAAGGCGCGGCTGGAGGTCTGTCTCCGCGGTGCCACCGCACCACGGCCAGCGGTGCAAAGGCTTTGGTTAGCCACCCAAGCCAAATTAAGGGCAGGAGATGTGGTCGTGGCGCACGTAGCTGCAACAGCACAGACCTACCCGAGATGCCTGAAAGCCTTTCAAAAGGATGTTTCTTTCACGTGATAGGGAAAACCCTTCGACACAAGGGGTGTTTAGGAGCCCTAACTTCCCTTCTTCCAAATCTTTACCCTGCAAGGACAGAGAACGGAGACCACAGTTCAATGGCAAACATGGCTTTAAATGTTTATGTTAAAAATCCCGCGGAACAATAAACCTAGCTCCTTTCTGTAGGTTCCTCCAAAATGTACCGGTACCACACCGAAAATTTCTAAACTGCATGAGGACAAACCTTTGTACCCATTAATTTCAAGTTCTGCTATCTGTTCTGTATGAAAAAAACCCATGTAACTGCATAATAAAAGCTTGTTACTAAAAGTATTTAATATTCATAATGTTTTAGTAAGTAGCAAATTCTCATTAAAACAAGTGTGGTGCTTGCACCACTGATTTCTGAGAGTCTTCACTTAGCAAGAACAATGCCCAGCAATACTGCTGCAACGTCTTTGTTCGCAGTACCAATATACTCTAGGTAGGGTATTTACAGTGATAAAAGCGTTGTTTGTGTTCTGGGAGCAAGGCCACTCCGCATTTCTGTAGTGCACAAAATAACACTATAATGGCAATCGAATTTAATTATTTAAGCACATATGCACACGCAAACACGCACGTATACGCGCCAGATAACTTGAGACTGACCTACGGCACTGGAGGTGCTGGGGCAAGACGCAAGGTTTTGCTGCTCAACAGGAGAGGAAATGGCTTTTGAAGAGCAATACTGGCAACATTTCACTAAAATAATTGTTGAGCTTTATTCATGGCAAAGTCTAAATAATAATCGATGTGATAGCGTACAGGACTACTAAAGATAAATCTTCCCCCGCCCTGGCACCCTCTCCCCTTGCAGTTTCTTAAGACAACCAGACTGCACGGCATGGTCTAACCGTGGTAATGCAGCAGTCACATCACCGCTCGCGAGATGCCTCCAAAACCCGCTGCCCGAGGCAGGCACTGGCGAGATGCTCACGTGAGCTGCCCTCCCCAGGAGACCCAGCGGGCAACTGCTCCACGGGCAACGTCCACACCAGCGGGACCACTACAGACCCGATCGAACAGACTCGGGTCTGCTTCCAAGGGCAAATAATAATAATAAGGGTTGCAAGACACAGATGCTGATCCCCTAACGGGACCAACAACTGTATACGGGACAGAAGGGCATGATCGCCCCAACTTCAAAAACCATACCTCAATTTTTTTCAAGTCTCCATGGGTACTTTAGACAGCCAAGACTGTCAAAATATACAGTAAACTTTCGGCAGTAAAAATAGTTAAGAACACTTCTACCAGGAAAACTACAGGATTTGGTATTACGTGTTGACTGCATAAAATCATTAAGATTAAATTTAATTTATACCAATCAGCCCCAGGTGAAGGTGCATGAAATTAACTTGATGCAGTACGTTCTGTATTTTATTATGCAATGTACTTAAAACACTGTATTAATATACTTGTGTAGTTAACAGAAGTGAACCAGCTCCCTAAATCAAGATTAAAAAATTGTATTTATATACATATATACATTTGCACGTTGAACTCCCTCAGCCATTCATGTTCCATGAAATAATCCATCAGTTGGTACTGATCATAACTATTAAACCTTCCCAAACAGCAAACATGATTATCATAAATAAGCCTTATCGATGCCCCAGTACTTTATACTGAAACCAGACTCAAAATCCCAGTTGACAGCATAACAGTCCATTGCAGTAGGATAAAGCAAGAGTCAGTGACCATCTTTGACAGCCCATGGAGCATAGACGAGATCCCAGAGGATCTGCAAAGACGGGGGAAAAAGGAGACAGGAAGAAATTATAGACTAGTCAAACTTTGATATTGGGAGAGATAATGGAACAAATTATTAAAATATTTATAAGCATCTCAGGTTCATAAGGTTATAAACCACCAAACAAATCTAATCTTTTTCTTTGACAAGATAATTGGCCTCATAGATAAGGGGGGGAGCAATAGGGGAAATATATACTGACTTTAGCAAGATTTTTATATACCTTTGCTGATGACATTCTCATAAAAAAAGAGGGAAATACAGTCTACATTAACAGAGTCTAAGGTGAACGCCAAGAAAAGTTTTAAAAAATTTAAGCAGAAGTATTTACTGCATGGTTACAAGGGAAACAGAAACCTCTGTGTGAAACAGTATTTTGCAGTAATATAAGCTGAAGGCCCCTGCCTATGTGTTTTAACTGCCAGTACGATGCACCTGAACATACTGGCTGCTCCAAATACCGGCTGTCAAACTGCGACGGCGTTACACCTCTAGATTCTGCACTGTTTGGTTAAGTCTGAGTTGATTACAGAGTATTACTTATAAATCCAATGCACACCAAGCTGGGATACGGTCCAGTCAGCTTATGTGAAAGAATCAGAAATCAAAGTTATTTTGATGAATTAAGAGAAACAGTCCAAACCAGCAAGATAGGAGAGCCACGATCAAGTGCAGAACGCAAACACTAGGAACAGAAAAATCAATTGTACACACAGAAAGGAGTTCAGAGAGTCCCTTCCAACCTCAGCTGTTCTGTGATTTTTGTTGTCTTGTAAGATTCCTACTTACTAACAATTAAGTAGGATATGGACATGATAAAAATGATGATATTAAAGAATCATGAGAGACCATGATGATAAAGAAAAGCAGTATCTGCAGGACTAAATACTGGCCTCATGCATAGGACAGCAACATATCCAGACTTTAGCAAACCCTAATATTAAAATTTTCTTACAACAGCCTTGAAATCTAGGCAAATACGATCTAAGCACAGCGTACAAAAGATACCAAAAAGGTTAAAGGACTAACCCAGCAGCAGTCACTGCACACTAGGCCACCTCTGACGAGAGACTTCCTGAAATACTGCATTTCACTTTGCATCAAAAAACTGAAGATGAATTTCTGAAGCCATAATTAAAACCATAATTAAAACAGTATTTCAGAAGAGTTCAGCTCTGGAGGAAATATTAAAGTAAATGATGTACTATAAAGCAAAGAGATGTGGTATAACCATGTGAAGCAAGTATTTGAAGGTTATGACCAACGTGATGAATGGAGACCAATCAACACTGTAAAAGGAATATATGTAGGTAAAACGGGCTAAAACTCAAAACGGGAATTGAGACAAAGTACTTTATAATGGAAAACAACTTTACGATGAGATCTACTCTATACCAGCGTGAGGTTTCATTACAAACTCGAGACTTCTGAAATTATTTGCTAAGACCACTGAAGTTGAAATGATGCCATATGCTGCTTCGTGGGGAAGAACGATGAACGGAATGAGTCTGCATTTGGAAGAAGAGTAGTAACGAAACCGCTCTTAGTTCCTACAGTAGTAATCGCCAAGATTTAAGCCAGGTTACTGTGAAACTATCTCCTTGTACATATGAGCACGACTTACAAGACAGTAGGCCCTGAAAAAACATCAGTAACTTGTGAGAAGCTTCTGCAGTTTTGGCAATGCAAATCAAGGTATTTAACTCAAACCGGAGTTCAACGGGCAGCCAGCGGCATACTGCCACGGTGTATCTTCAGTGCTCTCAGCACGGCGCAGAAAGGGCTACGGCACGCTCACAGTTCATGTTATGAAAAGATACTCTTGATGCATTGACTGTTAATGATAAAAATACAAAAAGCCATTTGTGATAGCATCACAAATGGAATTTAAATACGGAAACTGAGATGAATTTTTTTCTTATTTGCTGAGATACAGTGGAGTCTTAATGGGTGTACACTGCATTTCTAAAGCAAGGCCCTTTCCTTGGGTATCAAAGGGATTCTGTGCGTACACACTCATATACACACACAGTGCACGCAAGTGTGAAAATGTTTTTCTGCTGGTACATGAATGTTGCTTTTTTGCTACAGCTGTGTGGGAGCTGGTTATAGTCAACTTACCTCTGCAAAGCAATGTTTACGTGTGGCTGCCAAGTACCACCGTAATAAAAACGTGCTTATTCCTGCAATGCCCGTGCCAGAGGGGCCGTGGGGGATGCCCACGCGCTGGGCTGTGCTCTGAGCTCTGCATGCTCCCTCTACCCCGTGCCAGCTCTATTCGTTAGTTAAAACACATCTGTGCAAATCGCAGGGCAGAAGAGCTCCTAGAATACAGCTGCAGAGAGGGCGAGATGCCTCCCTACGCTCTCCTGTCCGGAACGGCGGTAACCACAGCTTTTTAGACAGCCAGAAAACAGAGAACATTGCAGTAACTAAGGAAGTTTGTACCTGAGGCTCCAAAATACATTCTCATTTAAAATAATTTACACTTTGAAACGGACACCTGAGGAAAATGAATTAGGAGCTACGACACACAAACATCAGCTTGGCCAAGAGCAGTAGAAGCAGCCACATCAACACCGACCTTACCAGGTAATGGAGTAATTCACAGGAACACATTACGCTTCATGATAGCACTTTATTTAGTAATGGAGATCTACCGGTCCTTGCATGGATCATATTAGCTTGGCTCAGAAGCAGCTCCTCTGTCGTGGTCTATCAACCACGTTTTTGCGCGCACCATAAAATATTTTTACGTTATGTGGTCCATACCTGCGCTTCATATTTAATACTGAACAGCCTAGTAAATCCGTACTGCAAATGTATGGTTTTTTACTGTGTGTTGAGAGAGGGAGAAGACAAATAAACACTAAACTAAATTAACCTTCACGGGCCCAATCGTTTGAGTAAAACCCGAAATAGGTTCTACTAACAGCAGACTGGCGATGCCGGCACGATGGGAGGAAGGTGCTGCCCGGGACGCACAGCGAAGAGCTCCGCGCCGCGTGAGCCGTGCAGCCCTTGCACTTGATGTTGCACAAATGCGACTTTTAAATTGCTCTTCAGAGGCGTCCCTCGGCTGACCGGCTGCAGGAGATCAAAGGGCCGGGCCCTTTCGTTTGGGCCGACGGCACCGGTGCCGAGGTACCTGCCGCATAGAAGCGCTCGGTAGCCGTCCCGCCAGCCGTACGGCGTGCGCACAGAATTAACGATAGGCGATTCAGGCCCGTGTGGATATGCTACGGCAACAGAGATGCACCCAAACAGCTCATTAGACACAAACGATAGCAATGCATAACTAAGGCAGTTCCTTGAATAAAAATTCTTTTTCATTTCACATTGCATTCCTTCCTGCTAAAAAGAGAGACTTCTAAAGAAACCTGTGAGCCGATTCCCTGCCCGCTACCCCTGTCAGCTAAAGGAATTACAAACACTAGCAAAAACCCAATAAACCACCCAGCGACTACCAGACCTCCCTTCCCGTGCTTGCGCTGGCACGGAAAACTGCGCAGTGCCTGCGCCTTGCGAAGAACACACGCTCAGGAGTGAAATGCAGTTACTTCAGTCCGTCCTTGTTAGCGATTTCCCATCCTTCGGCCAACTCGTACAGCTGGTGGTTGCACCTGCAATAAAAAAAAATCTACTACATGCACTGTTAAAATGCTCCTGAAAGTCTATTTAAGACACGTAACTCTCCGAGGCGTTTAAACCCCGCTGGGTTTAAGAAGCAGCCCGTGCTACAGCTCAGCGCGAGGTGCCAGGGACAGGTTTTTGTTCTGCTTTTCCAGAAGGGCTGGAGGAAAGCGCTGCTCCTGTCAATAATCCTTGTTTTAGCCGGGTAAGCTTTTAAGACCGCTGCAGTTGTTTTCCAAACAGAGAAATGATATCACTTGGCTATCAACTGACATTTTGATTTTGCGGTTAAAAAAATGTTTTCATATTCCCTCCTTTCCAGCTGGCTGTTCAAGACACCTACACACAGGCGAAACATTGAAATTCTGTTAATGATCAATTCTGCCCCGGTGAGTACAGTTCTGTGAGACAGTAAGGGGAGGCATTATTTCAGTGGCTGGATTTGTTTGAGTTTTTTGATTTTTGCAAGACTTTTAAAGTCATTTATTTTTCTGCAGATGTAGAGGCTTCCGACATCTTCTGAAAAACGCTAACAAATACCTGAAAACACACACACACGCAAAATACCATGTGCTGGCGATATATATATATTTTTTAAAAGCACCACCCGGAGGATTTTGCAGAGGAGCTAGCCGGGCCGGCAGCAGTGCCGAGTGTTTCTGCTGTCCTAAGGGATCCGGCCGCGGTTTCGGCTGCTGCTGCGCGGAGGCAAAGCCCCGGCGTCCCTGGGGAGTCGGCGAAGGCTCTGTCACTCACACCAAACCTCCTGCCAGAAAACCCACTTAGTGGCAGCTTGAAAGGTCACCTCAGCAACACAACTTCCATCTCCACCGAAAGCCATCTCGTAAGGCTTTACAAATATTTGGAGTCTGATTCTCCAAATACGATCTGTCAAAACAACACAGTATAACAGCAACGCGCCCAAAGAAAGCCCCTCTATAAATAGCCTACCAGGGAAAAAAAAAATGTTTACTTTATTTGCTGCATGTGAGAGGGAGGTAAAACCTAAACAAATTTTCAACACGAGCTGAGTTTACATATTCAAACTTCAGCGGTGCCAAAGTTGCAGCCTAACTGGCACCGAAAAACCTAACAAAAAAAGTCATATATTGACAAAACACACAGTCATAATAAAACCACATCCAGTTAATAACTTTGAGAACTAATGTTAACTCCTAGCACAATAGAAAAGTCTCCTTAAACACAATAAAGCAGTGATATAATTTACTCTCAGCTCCTTTTCAAAACATTACTCTCTGCCCACAATCACATTCAGATTACAAAATTCCTTTTGTAGTTTTCTCCTAGCTGTGGGAATAAAATAAACCACTTAGATGACAGTAAAGTGTCTGTAAAATATATAACAGCAATAACTCCTGGCGGAAATGCGGCAGATATTTATACAAGAGCCAAAGCACGGAGCATTGTAAAAAAGGGCTAATGCCAAGGAAGGGCGTTTATTTTGAGAGGCCTCTTCTGGACGGGGTCCTGGGGAAGCCTGGTGCTGCAACCTCCTTCCCCAGCTTTAGGCGGGTACCCAACACGGGGCGTCAAGCGCCGGGCGAAGCCTTCACACGCCACCGGCACATGAGCTGGCTTAAAAAGAGAGCAAGCGTGCCTGCTCCTCGGAGCTTGGGAGCAGGGGCAGAGCACTGCTCTCCTGGGATGAGAAAAGGAAGGACTCAACAGCAGCTAGCAACAGCCTGCCTTCGTTAAAGGGAACTTATTTCCACACTGTTTCGCGCTTGTATAACCTGTGTATGTATCAAGGAATAACGTCATGAACGTTCTTTACCGAATACTATATCCATCACACCTAAGTAACTGATGTGGTTGAACTTCGGACATGGAAGGAAGGATGCTCAGCGGTTTACCCAACGTAGAAGTCTGATAATTTTTCACCATCCCTGGAGGTGTTCAACAAACGGGCAGACGTGGCACTTTGGGACATGGTTTAGTGGGCATGGGGGTGTTGGGTTGACGGTTGGACTGATGATCTTAGAGCTCCTTTCCAACCTTAGCGATTCCTAGTTTTGCTTTCGTTAAAAAATAATCCAGCCACCAAGGCAGGAAACATGAGATTAATTATTTTACTACCCTTAATTGGTTTAGTGGTGGACTGGGTAGTGTTAGGTTAATGGTTGGACTGGATGACCTTAAAGGTCTTTTCCTACCTAAATGATTCTATGATTCCATGATTCTACTAATTTAAAAGATTTCTAAAGGAGGCCATGTCAAGGTGGCCATCATGACCATGACTACACGGAGAGTTAACCTAAGTGGAAAGACAGCCTGAGACCGTAGAAAAATGTCAACAGTGATTCTGACCGTGCAAGTCCTGGCTGTCCTCAGTCCTCTCCTGTCCTTTACGTAGCAGCCAAGGAGGAACAGAGAAGGCAAATTCTCCAAAGACTCCGCTTCTAGAAGTTACTTCACTGCAGATTTAACTGGGGCAAGGAGCTGGCAAAAGCAGCTTTTGTCCAGATTTCTCTGCCACCTAGTACCACGGCTTAGTGCACTAAATCAAAACAGAAGTACTAAATCAAAGCAGAAGTACTATCCTAGGTTGGATATTACGAAAAATTTCTTCACGGAAAGGGTGGTCAAGAATTGGAACAGGCTGCCCAGAGAAGTGGTGGAGTCCCCATCCCTGGAAGTGTTCAAAAAATGGGCAGATGTGGCACTTCGGGACATGGTTTAGTCTAGTCTACCCTTGATTGGCTTAGAGTAGACTTGGTAGTGTAGGTTAATGGTTGGACTGGATGATCTTAAAGGTCTTTTCCAACCTAAACGATTCTATGATTCTATGATTCTATACTTTCCACAGAGCAAAGGACGACCATTTATTTTCTGTTCAGTGGTTACACCAGCATCAGAGGGATGGAGCTGGACGGGATGGAGCTGGACCGAAGCCTGAAGCAGCGTTTCCTGCAGGCAGATCCCCCGCTGCCTGCAGCCCTTGAACAGGACCAGGGCATAGAAAACCACCTCCCTCCTACCACCAGCAACATCTGTGTGCAGCTGGAGACCACGCTCAAATCTTGCTCACGGGCTTTGCTTCAGAGACACAAATTAGTAGGGTCTTTCTGCAACCGGAGAATGAATGCATTAATTTGGATATATAAAAAGTTACACAAAATTTCAGGTCGGCCAATGTAAATCAAATGCCCTAATGAATGAAGCCCTGGACGGCCACATTATTATGTGCGTTATGGGGAATGTACCCTTTTAGCAACAGTCACCGGTTACATCTTTTCAATGTGTTTAAATATGTTCTCATGGAATTTAACCAATTGCTTAATTCCTTGATGAAAGAAATTAAGATTCTAGATCAAAATCTACAGTTCTGAAGCTGAAAAAGGAAAACATTGTTGTACCTGCTACTGCAAAGCACACCTTCCTGCAAAATCAACGGCCTTCGCTTTTGCTTAGGGCTTTTCTTGTTGGTTTGTTTTTGAGTGTTGGTTTTTGAAAGCATTTGCAAACAGCATCAGTCTCAACGTGAAATCCACAGGGTCAACGAAAAACATGTCAAAATATTTTTAATACTGTGAAACTTGATCACTCTGGGCAGGACGTGCAGGGCTTTGGCACATGCTACAGTCCTGATTCATGGCATCAGGCCGGCACAAAACGCAACATCTCTGATGGCATCACTCTTCTCACACCCATAGATCACACCCCTCCTGTCCTGCTCGGTTGGTTCGCAACCGCCCATCAGTGAAGGCACGCAGACGTCTGTGCCAGCCCTGGGAGATAGGTTTGGCACAGGTAAGCCTCAAGTAACTCAGGAGGACTGAAATAGCGTGAGCTATTCTGCTAAGCTCGATGAAATATGGCTTGTTAAACTTCTTTTTTGCATTTATGAGTTCTGAAAAATGTCTGTTGTGAAACTATTCAAGAATAAAATAGTTGAAGTTCTATGAAGAAAAAGTGGCTATTACTCATGGCAATTATCAGAGCAAACCTAACATTTATCTGCAAGAACTGGTCACGGATGCTCAAAATGCTGTTCCTTTCGATCCCTACAAGCAAGTGGTTAAGCAGTAGAGCCTTCATCCTCATCATACCACTTTGTGCCAATGCGATATGAAATCTTTGATGGTAACAGATACGAAAAGCCAGGAGGATCTCTATAGTTCTAGTTTTTTAAAAAAGTAAATCTTAAGTCAATTTCCAATAAAAACACAAGAACATGTTCCATGCTTAAAATTATTTGCCAAACTTGACAAGTTTATGAATACTTCTCGTTGACTTGACATTTTTCAATGAATAAAGTATTTGAGCAAATCATTTGTCAGAATCTAATTACTTTATTTCTCTGTGTATTTGTACACAAGTCTTTGAATTCAAATGAGAAATTATTATGAGGTTTACTGTCTAGGACCAGTTGACATTATAAAAAGCTAAAAATCCCCCAAAACAAAGACACCCATGAAGGTTGAGAGCACGTTCAGATTTAGTTCAGCTGAGAAGAGACTGTTTTAGTTTCAGAAGAAACAGAAATTAACTTCAGATCCCTCCTGGACGGCATTGGGCCGGTGGCTTCTTTGACTTTGCAAAAGATTTACAAGAATGCATATATGTGTACCAGCATTAATGCACGCCATTAATGGTTATTTCAATTGAATATACATACGTATTCTATATATAATCATTCTGGTAACCACATTTTCAATAGCAGCTATTCAAGAATAGAAGACATACCATAAAGTTCTTACAACGGACATACACGTCTTTGCACTGGTGCTCAGCAAACACCGATACATAACACTGAAAAAGCATTTGTTTGGGTAAATTATTATTTACCTTATCACTCTCTACAACTACCTGAAAGGAGGTTGTAGTGAGGCGGGGGTTGGGCTCTTCTCCCAAGGAACCAGCGATAGGATGAGAGGAAATGGGCTCAAGCTGCGCCAGGGGAGCTTTAGGTTGGATATTAGGAAAAATTTCTTCACGGAAAGGGTGGTCAAGCATTGGAACAGGCTGCCCAGAGAGGTGGGGGAGTCCCCATCCCTGGAAGTGTTCAAAAAACGGGCAGACGTGGCACTTTGGGACATGGTTTAGTCTAGTCTACCCTTGATTGGTTTAGTGTGGACTTGGTAGTGTAGGTTAATGGTGGGCCTGGATGATCTTAAAGGTCTTTTCCAACCTAAACGATTCTATGATTCTATGATTCTAAATCCTACCCACTGGCTGCCGCAAAACCAACCCAACATACAGCAGTGTAACACCGCCTTTACTAATAATGCCATTACAAATGACAATTTGTAATGACTGCCAACGGCTAAAAGGGTTTGTGAACAGAGACGTGGGAAAGCCGTTCCTAGGCTAGTGCCGGAATACCGCCCAGAACCCCTACGTTTTTCCCCCAACACGCTGATAACGACTCCTGCAAGGCGGCGAGGGGCAGGAGGGGTTGGGCAGAGCCCGTTTGCACAAGCACAGACCACGATCCGAGGTGCGATTCCCGTTAATGGGAATTGGAGCTGTGGATACAATCCGAATGGCGCTGGGTACAAAGGGACCCCGAGGAGCCCTAAGTCTGGCAGCTGAATGTAAGTACTGGAGGAGTAACTTCAGCCCCTGTAGACTTTACACCTTCAAAACGTTCTACCGCAAGCTCTCCACGGCCAAACACCGCCGTCAGGCTTTTCAGACATAACGCTGCCTCGCAACAAAAGCACCGTGCAGCAGAAGAAATGAAGGAAGCTGTCGGTAGGAAGCAATACAGCCACAATTTGCTAATTAAAGCAAAGGATGACGGACATTTTTAAGTAGAGGAGAATTAGTCACCTCATAAGTTTCAATGTAGATGTTTTACAATCTGCAAAAATCATTTTCTTTAACTTTTTCTGCACGCTATTTTCAAAGTTGTTTTACTGCATATAAAGCCATCACGCTTTGGAACCACACATAGGCTTTCTGCATAAAATATCACCTTATCTCTGTATAAGCAAACTATTTTAACTCCCTAGAGCTATTTAGCTAACCACTTGCTGTGACCTCTGAATTCTTATCCTGAATTATATTTTTATGTGCTATATAAAGGTACTGTTATGTTACTGTTTTTATTCCAGGTGCCAAAAAGGACAAGTTTATTGCCAACTGCTCGCTCTGTGTGCCTTTTTTTTTTTTTTTTTTTTGAAAGACTTAACTGACCTAGCAGTCTAATTTGTTTTTAATTCACACGTGAATGGCTTATGAAGAAAATCACATCTAGTATGAAGAGAAAAAATAAACAAATCAGTAATATTTGGGGGGGGGGGGGGGGGGGAATCAACAGCCAGAAGCGTTGCCCCGCTGGCATGATTGCAAAGCACTGTAGCAGCACAGAGAAGCGCTCTCCTTGACGTTCTGTTTCGTGAACACGTTGTTTGCATTTCGTCGTTTGCATTTACTACCACGACGGCTGTCGCAGCACCGCGCCTTCGGAGATCCCTCTTGTCGCGGGGGTCCCGCGGCTCGGGCAGGGACGCCGGCTGAAAGCCCTGCCTGTGCCACGGGGAAGGGGAGTCCCTGCGCCAGCATACGGCCATCCCTCCCCGCACCGGAGCTCGGAAGAAAGTGCTTCCCACTGCCCAGGTCCTCCAGTGCCCCATCCTAAAACTGGAAGCAAAACCATAAAGCCCGTCCCCGGCACAAGCGCCTTTCCAGCGGCACTTCACTGCTTATTAGAAGCCTGCAATTAAAGAAACCGAAAGGCTTATTTAATCTCCAGCTTCTACTGAATGCTTAACATTATAAAACGATCTACTCGAATGCAATTAGGAGTTGCACTGAAGCCGCGGTAAACCTGAAATCTCTGCCAAACTCACCCGACTACCATCAAACCTTAACCCTGACGATACACAGGAAAAGGGGCTTTTTGCCTAAGAACCACGGAGACGGCGTAAAAACCAAAAAGGACGGCTTACCACGCAGCAGACCTCTGTGCTACGAACATTACAATACTAAAATCTCAGCAACCACAGCAAGTATGTTTGTAATAAAACATACACGGGGACCGCGCGGTCCTCCAGCCAGCGGCGGTCTGCCAAGACGGCGTTAGGGAAGAGAAGCTGCCGCTGCCGGGAAGCCCGTGCAGCCCGGAGAAAGCCATCTCTGTGTAATCACCGATGTCTTCGCGGCTCCCCTTAAGTCAACAGAACGAAGATCATTATCCATGTCATTACTAGCATTAGGACAGAAAGGAGAGATTGTTGGCTGCTGAATTAGGCATAAACCTGAATAATCTTTCAGGAGAAATTCCAGCTGCCTTTATCAGCAGGAAATACATCGCGCTCCAAAAGTGAATAAAAGGAAGGAACACATCAGAGTGGCGAAAGCCCCACCGACGCCGCTGGAACGAGAGGTTGCACGTTGCGGTCGGTAACGGCGAGGGTTGCCCCGAAAGGCGGCGGGGAGGAGGGGGCTGCGGGACGGCGAAGGTGCTGCTCGCGCCGGCGTGCCCCGCGCCTCGAGAGCGCACGGCTGCTCCTACGCGGCAACGCGCGCTCCGTCAATGACAACCGCGGAAACGGCGAGAGCCGCTGCTGGCCACGTCCAATTTACCCGCGCTGGCTGCATGCACGCTCCAAAAGCAAATACCGTATTTTGGACTTGAAAGCCGAGAGGAAGAACAGATCACCGAAACCTTAATTTGCAGCGAAAAACCGTGCTTTACTCCGATTAAAAGGATGGGTAAGGCAGCTCAGAGCATTATGCACGCAGTTACAGGGTCTCTGGTCCAAAAAAGCAACGCAGTTAACCAAAGAGCACCGCGCTAGATAGAAATTACCACGTTTCATTAATGGTTGAGGAAAAAATACCTTTTTTTGTACAGGCTGAACTAGACGTTTATCATGCTACAAGACAGCATGTCACCTCTGGCTCACGCAGCCGGCTTCCCCCTGAAGAATTTGTACAGCCCAAAGATGAACCTCCACTATTCTTCTCCCTCACCTTAAGAAAAATAACAATTATTAAAAAAAAAAAAAGAAAAAAAAGACTTGTTCCTGAGAAATTTAGAACTTCCGTTCACCTTGCAGGATATTGTTTCTGTGCTTTTGGAAGAGCTAGCTGGTGTCTACAGTGAAGCTGCATGCCACACCCCAGCCTACCTCCATTCTGTCCGTGAAGCCCTATGGCAGCAATACAGCCCACAGCGGAGCTCCTCCTTACACAAACAAAATACATCTTTTCCAGTAGCTTCCTGCTGTTTGAACTGCATTACAGACCGTAGTCTGGAAGCCAGTAGAGAAGTCTTCTAGATGTCCATGGTAAGAATTACATTTCGTGAAATCCCAACCTGAAATTTCAAATAATTCTACTATTGTAGTAACAGGATAGCTTTAAAGAGCTACCCGTCATGAGATATTGTTCTTCTTACTTGTGGTAGAACTGGAAGACATTTACTTTTCTAAACAAAAATCACATACAGAAGGGTGGTCAAGAAAAGCATCTGCCGCTATGAGCATTTTCTTCTGTCTTCTGTGACATTCAATCCTTTATGCCATTAAATGATTTAACTTATTCCTACACAGAGGATCAAGAAAACCATAAGCAAGCGGAACAACCGTACAAGGAGACAGGCCACCACAACAGACCCCAATTAACTCTGTGCTGAGTAAGGAACTATTATTTCCCTCAGAGGCAAATACTAACTATTTACACAGACAATGAAATGATCCTTCAGTTACTTAAAGGGTCTGAAAGCCCTTAAAGTGAAGTTCATCACAAGCCAGGGCCTATCAAACTTTTGAAAAACAAATCACTGAAAGAGATGGGCAAAAAAGGAAGGGCTAACTGCTCCACGTCTGAAGCAATATCCATGAAAGAATTACTCATTTGTCAATAACACACTTGCCTTTAAACCACTTCCCATTACATGTTTCCTAAAGGATTCACCAGTTGAAATGGAAACAGAATGACGTATGGAGATTGTTTCCCTGCGTACCTCTGGGAATATCAGGAGACAGCCACCACGGAAAGGCGACTGCACCTTCCCCTGCTGCGGCGGGCAGGTCGGGGGGAGCTCTGAAAAATGAGGGATTGTTATTTGCTCATGGCAAGAAAGAACCTTTATTCTTACGAATGACTGATTATTTAATTAATTGTGATTTAATGGAATTAAAATGCTAGGAAGAAAGCTGGCAAGGACTTCAATGATTAAAGAGACGCCCCAGTCACAGCCACTCCAGACGAGGAACATCTTCGGTAAAAATCTCTATGAAGCAAAAGAAACCGAAGGGTTATGCCCAAATTGCGTGTTTTCACTGTGGCATTCCAAAAGTGCTTTCAAAACCAGAACCAGTGTGGGTCTTGAGTTTTCTTCTTCCAGAAGCTTGTGGGTCAGGACCATTACAAAAATAGAAAGAGAAACCAAGAGTTACTGCAGTTCAACAAGTCATGTAAAGTTAAAGGAGATTAAGTTCTTTCTCTAAATATAATTACGGATCAATTTTCAAAACTGGCTTGAGATGCTGAAAGAAGCTCTGACTGCCTATACTTGCAGCTGCGCAAGAAAAAAAAAAAAAACAAAACCAACCCCACATTTTCTGCGGTTGAGATGCAACACAGGTCAGAAAAAAGGCCCTAAGACTCATTTCCATAAGTTGTATCATTTTCAAATACAGCCAATCCAAGTACTAATCAGTGAGCTAAAAAGGGCAAGAAGATGATGAAGAGTGTGGCTTGGAAGTGACGGGGGAACAAAATATGCGTTTTTACTTCCAAGAGGCAGGGTGCAGAGCAGCGGCTGGGAGAAGCCGGCCAGAAACCCGCAGACCCACAAACCAAGGGCCTTGCGCCGCACCAGAGAAGGGCAACGAAAATGCGGCAGCAGGCGGCAGCGAGGGGAACGAAGGCGTCGCTCGGGAGAGCGGGCTGGAGCGCAGCAGGGCACCGGAAAGGTCATTTCTCCTCATTTATTGCCGCTGCCCACCAGCGTGCTGCACTGATCTGAGGGGGGATGAGGAGGACGATGCTAGGAGAGCCGCTAGCGGGCAAGGGGTCAGCGCTCGGGATGCTCGCAGAAGGTAAGAGAAAGCAGAAATTCCGACTGAGCCAGATCACCAGCGCTGATAGACTTTGGGTTTCAACAGGCTACCAGGGAGGACGTTATCTGCTAGCTTTGCACATCCGTAATGAGAACTAATTTAAATAAAAGCGGAACTTCATATCACAACCCATTAATGAAGGAATACAATAAGAACAGATCTCGACTGAAGCCTACATCACATTGCAGAAAATGTGCTTCCCACAAAAGTTCTACTATCCACATTTCTGAATAATTAATTCGGAAATAAAAGCAGTTTCAAGGTTAGCAAGGTTCCTTCAACGCTCTTTGAATAATTCGCAATATTCAACAACTTCTGGCATAACAGCGCACTTGGGCTTGTCTATCACATCACACCCAGATGACCTAAGGAAACACAGAAATACATGGAACAGTAAAACATAACTGCCTACAAGAAGATAAAAATCAAACGTACTCATAGATGAAAACTAAATTTAACGTGTGTTCCCGAGGGATGGAAAATGAAACACGGCAAGGGCTATATTGCGTTGGATTGGTGGAATGAGATGCAAAACGCATATGAAAGGCTTCCATTTGAGCTGTTAAAACCGCACGCTTTGGAAACACAGGGCTCTGCAACGAACAACACTGAGGTCTGGTGTCAATTTAAATGCACTGAACACCAGGAAAATGCCCTCAACTAAGGCTTCAAACTTGTACAGCACATTTCCACTCAACCCAACTAGATTGCCTGTCACATCTGACATGGCTTGTCAAAAGTTATCCTTCACTGCTCATGGGCAACATGGAGGGTCAAAAGACCAAATACAATGGTCCAACCCATCCCATTTTTTTTTTTTTCCTTCAGAGCAGCAGATATTGAACTCGAAGATGACAAGACAGAGCAGGTTGAAGCGGCTGCCAGAGAAAGAGAAGCTGTCCAGAGCCGCTGATCTGAAGGAGAAAAACCAGCCGGTCTGTGCATGTCATGGCCGGGGCTCGGGCGCTGACAGTCTCACACAAAAGGGAGTGAAAAGCCGAGAAACTTGAAGTGGCCTTTGCAAACCATTTCAGCCGTTAAAAAGGAAAGACGCGGTCACCCGGTAATGCGAAACGCGCCACGTAAGTGATTGAGGAGGAAAAGGATGTCCGCCGTTTCATCAGTCTGCATCTCCATGAACCAGAGGTGATTTTTTTTCAGTCTCTGAACAAAAATTTGAACTCTAAGAGCAGCTTTCTGAAAATGGGCTATGAGTGAGAAATGAAACCTCGAAATGAATGCTTGAAAAAAGCAACACCTTTAAAAGCAGCTCAAAACCTTTATCAATCGTTTCAGTCCAGAGGCTTGCTCATTCTGACAGCAGAAGACATTAAATGATAATTTATGGAAAAGCGATTTATCAATAGCTGCAGATACAGAAGGTGCCGGAAGCCTGTTACAGTTAGTAGTAGCCTTACGCCTATTTGAACGGACAACTGCAGAGATTTTCCACAATATCACTGGAAAAGTTGCAGTCGCGTGCTGCACTGCAAGAAATCTCGGTGCATCCATTGCCTTCGGGTGCCCGACACCCTCCTTATCCTCCTTATCTCCCCGCTATCGCAGCACTGTACCCGTCTACTTCTAGTTGTCTTTCTGCCAACAAGAATCCCGACTTGTTTCTTTTTTCCTCCTCCGTGATCATTTGAGTTTCACGTGCCTTTTCTTCTAAGCGAGTAAACTTAAAATTAAAAAGCATCTGTGGAAAAATCTTTCCGTAGGCAGAGAGAAATCACGGAGTGTACGCGCACCCAGTTGTCTGCCCAGGAAAAGCCAACGCAGAGACGGCGAGTTCATTCGTTCCTGCGCGGTTATTGGAAACGCGCGCTCCGCGAAGCTCGCTGTGCAGACGGGACGTGCCCTGGGGATGAAGGCAGGAGGAAGGGTGCACCGGCGAGCCGTGAAGGGACGGCACCCTCCTCCTCGCCGCCCTCGGGAGGGCACGGTGACCACGGCCGGGATGGCGGGGGTGGGATGGGAGCCCTCCAGCGTCCACCTACCTGGCCTGGGGTGGGCACCAGGGAGAAACTCCCGACCACCACGGCAGAGCGGCGGCTGCCGCCATCCCCGCTACGGCGATGTCGGGGCTCAGCCCCAGCCCCAGCTCAGCACCACGCGGCCATCGCTCACTGCCCTGCCCCCATGGGATGGGGAGAGAATCGGAGGGGTGAGAGTGAGAAACACTCCTGGGGTGAGATAAGAACAGTTTAATCATTGACATAAAGTAAAATAGTAATGATAATAGTAACAGTATAATAATGATAATAACAATAACAATATCCAAAGCAAGTGCTGCCCAATGCAATTGCTCCCCACCCGCCGACCGATGCCCAGCCAGTTCCCAGCAGCGATCGCTGCTCCCCGGCCAACCCCCCCAGTTTCCATACTGCCCATGACGCCGTATGGGATGGAATGGCCCTTGGGGCAGTTGGGGTCAGCTCTCCTGGCTGTGCCCCCTCCCAGCTCCTTGTGCCCCTGGCAGAGCAGGGGAAGCTGGAAAGTCCTTGCCTGGCATAAGCAGCGCTGAGCAACAACTAAACCATCAGCGTGTTATCAGCGTTATTCTCCTCCTAAATCCAAACCACAGCACTGTGCCTGCTCCTGGGAAGAAAATTAACTCTATCCCAGCCCAAACCAGGACAGGCGACCACGGAGCTCGCCGAGATCCTCAACCCTTGGCACGCACACAGGTAACAGGCGGTGAACGAACGCCCTGAGAAGCAGCCGCATCCAGGCACAGGTTAATAGCAGGGTATTTCCAACCTCATTCCTTTTTTTTAATGTCGCTGTCTTTGTGTTTTAATTACCTCAAAAGCAACATCAGCTTAAATTAATGAGGGAATCCGGAGTCACCGCCGCCGAGCAGGCGCAGAAAGTTCACGTTCGCTGTTGGTGGCAGCAGTGGCAGAGCTGGCTGCGCCCACAACGGTGGACTACAGAGTGACATTTTTAATACATGGGTGGCTAACAAATTAGTGTTTGGTTACAAAAACTTGCATTTTACACCCCCTTGTAACCCAACATTTTTCATTCTTTCTGGACTGTCTTCAGTTTTGCTGGATAAGCTTTTCACCTAGTCTACCATGTGTCTCACTGAATTTTAGCTTTTTATAGTTATTCAGATATACTCTACTTTCTTTCACAGATTTTTGGTAGCGGCTGCTGTCTTACGTAAGGGCCTTCAGATCACCTAAATGCATGTATACATTATTAGAGATACGTATTTCACCTTGCTTGCGTAAACAGTCCTGATAAATGAATAAAACTAATATTTTAAACAATTTTAAGAATTTAATCTTCAGTTAAGAAAAAAAAAAATCTAATATCTTAGGTTCAGTTCCCATATTTGTCTTTTCTAACTGTTTCTCACCCCCGTTTCCCCCACACCTCTCCCTGGGTTAGGGGAGGAGGACACAGAGGTGCCCGGCTCCTGCGTGCCACGGACGTGCCCGCCCCACCAGCTTCGTTTCCCTTCAACATCCCGACGCTCTCGTCATATTCATGAGCCGCAATTTAATTCAAGTGCACTCAAGTTCCAGCAAACACAAAGCGGCCGCGAGCGCGGCGGTGTGTGCGAGGCTCCATCGAGGAGGGGGAGATGGGTAAATATCACCGTGGCGGCCGGCATGAGAGGATAACCTGCCCACACATACGCCAGCCCAATTAGCCGAGGCAAAAAGAGCTTTTATTCCCCAAAGAGTCAAAGAAAGTCTTAGCAATGCTCTCCATCACCCAGCACGAGATGAAGCTCCTGCGCGGTCCAGCACGGTCTATGCAGCGACACCAAGCGCTAAAGCTACACCCCCCGAAAAAACAAAGGAAACTTGGAAGAGGAGAACATGCAGAAGATGAAAGCTTACTGGTTGTCTCTTCATCAGCGGAGAACTACAGATTCAAAGCGGTTCTCTATAGCGCTGAAGACCGTGGAAGGGAACAGTCTTCTCTCTGAGGGCAGAGGAAGAAGCGCCTTTACCTGGTGTGACCTGGGCACGACTGAAAACCTGCGGCCAGAGAAATGGTGTAATGGCCTTTGCCTCTTCAAACCGGCAACAAGAAGCCTTTAACATAGAAAGTCTAAAAAAGGAAAAAAAAAAATCTAGAGAAAAGAGGGATTTCAAACTTAAAAATAGTTCCTGAAAGCATATTAAACTAATCTGATTAACAGACTTTTCCCAGAACTACTTTACTATCAAATACAACCCAACCAGTGAAAGTCTGCAAGAAGCTCCAGGCGTTTCAAGTACGCAGATAGATGTGTCCAACGAGTCACTCCATCCTTGATTGACTTGGCCTACTAAATCCCCCTGATAACGCTCATTCAGGACTTCCTGAAAATAAATAAATTAAAAAAACCCACAAGGAAGCCCAAAGAGGGATGAGATGTATGAATGTACAATATCAAATAAGGAAAAACATGAGAAATCAAGAAATTAAGAGCTAAGGAAAACTTAATATGGAATGGGAGAGAACAACTGGGTGGTCAAGCATTGGAACAGGCTGCCCAGAGAGGTGGGGGAGTCCCCATCCCTGGAAGTGTTCAAAAAACGGGTAGATGTGGCACTTCGGGATATGGTTTAGTCTAGTCTACCCTTGATTGGTTTGGTGTGGACTTGGTAGTGTAGGGTAATGGTTGGACTGGATGATCTTAAAGGTCTTTTCCAACCTAGACGATTCTATGATTCTATGATTCTAACTGCGCTCAATAAAATCACTTCTTTAAATAGAAATAAAATTATAACTGGGTATACAGTCCGACACCGTAACACTTAGGGTTTTGAAGAAAACGTCGTACTCCGAAGGCTTTCAAAACCAAAATTAGCTGATCTAAGAGCAAGAGAACGTGCGCTTTTACGGCGTGCGTGATGAAAAAGGCTCAGCGATCTCTGAAGCAACGTTTGCCTGCAGCAGGCGGCCCGTTAATCCCACCGCCGCCCAAGCCCCTGCCCAAGCCGAGCAGACCACCTCTGAGCGCGCCGTTTCCGCACGCTGCTCCAGGCTAAACACTCGCTGTGTACACACTAGTAAATTCAACAGCCTCTTTAACATCCCAGAACGAATTACTGACAAGTCATTTTTTGCTCCATATTGCAAGTCAATGTGGCAACCCTGTTTTTTTTCCTATTACAAACATGTACTGTACCTCAGCTCAGAGCCGTTTGGATGCTGATACAAGATTCATAATGGCTGTCAGAATCTGCAATTTTTCCTTTTGTTTTATGAGGTCAGGCAATATTACCTGCACTGATGTATTCCATTTCCCCAGCTGAAAACCTTCTCATTTGAGCACGACAGGTTGAGGGAGTCATGATTTTGCAACCTAGCATGTGAAACACAGTGCGAGGGGGCAGGTGGCTAACCCCACGTTCTCCTTTTGCTCTTGTCCACTGGCAACAGTAAATTAAACTGTCAAAAACGGAATTGTCCTGTCATCAACAAAGCTATAGCTTCACAAGTATTGCAACATCAGATATATTTCTAATTCTGCATTTCCCTGCACCTGTAATTTCATCAGGAGCTCGCACTGGACCATGGTGAGAGGCTGTCCAGGGGACACTGGCACCACGAGCTCTTTGGGAGGCTTGACGTGGCATTTCAGACAGAAATTAATGAACAATACCGGCAATTTGTTATATAGAAAAAAAAGCGTTCGGCACGAGGTGCTGACCTTCCGCATGGCTCGGCAGCCCGGAGGAGGGCAGGGGTGCTAACGGGCTGCGACGGGGGCACGCCGCGGCGCGCGGGGAGCCGCAACAAAGGACCGAAATTTAAACGTGTTTCAACGCATTAATTGCACACGTCGAGCGCACTTGCACCTCAAAACCTCGCGGCTTCCTTTCGGCCACTGCAGAGATTAGAAGCGCCTCCAAGAAGTTTTCTCTGCCGTCGAACGGGTTTTATTCCGGCACACGTTGCTTCCTAAGCCGGTGGCAGAAACAATAATTTTGGGAGAGTAAATCCAGGTCACTTCATTTCAAATTTGGAATATTCAAACCAACGTTTCCCTTTGTCACGCAGTTCTCCGGGGGTCATTTTAAAGGAACGCGATTAAGCACAATCTGTGTTCCAGGATGTAAATGTGGTTTCAATTTTTCACTTGAAGACGACTTCCACCTTTTTTTAACCGGCTTTAGATGCGTTTGAGTAAGTTACTAACCTCACGCGTTACGCAGGCACGAACCGCCCAGAGAATACGTACGCTTAGCAAAAACACAGAAAATATTGTCGAAATATTGTTTAAAAGCCAACGTAACTAAGCAGAGTATCCGGTGGAAGCATTAAACAAATTGCGATTAAAGTGAAAGGGAGCATCTCTTCGGAAATGCTGATAAACCAGAAAAAAAGGGCTTGTTGTTACTAATTCGACGTAGCAATCAAATATTGCTTAGATTACCTCTATAAAAATTCCAAGCTTATCAATCATTAAACTGTGGACAGAAAGTTAAATTGAGATAAGAAATCATTTCACGCAGCTTAACGCAGTCAAAGTGACTCAATATTCCTTTATTAATTCTCATTTAATATCACTTTAAATTGCCGCCATTATTATCCTACAGTATATGAAAGGCTCTGTGTAATTAGTCTGTATTAAGCCCTTTTTATTTATAAGGAGCCAAATAAACAAACCCACTTTAATTACCTGGGTGCCACAATATTGATCTGAGCATCAAATTTTAATACGACTTCATTTCAACACTTCCACCGGCCGGGCGCTCGACCGCGCTCCGGCAATCGCCCTCTTGCAGGCGGTGGGTGCCGGCGTCCCCGCAGCCCCCGGGACCCCGCGCCGGGGAAGGAACGCCGGAGAACGCGCCGGGGAAGGAGCGCCGCCAATTACCAGACGAGGCAAAAGTCAAGGAAGGCAGGGAATCTTCCCCCCTCCCAAACCTTGTTCGCTCCCGCTTCAGTACACGGTGTTAACGACATACAAATTTTGAGGTCATTAAGTAGAAACAGGAATTGAAAGGAAGACAGGCGCTCTTCCAGGAGATGCCGATGTCAGCATTTCAAGTGCTCTCCTAATCCCACAATGCAAGTTTCAGCATTATTGTCTCAATTTAACTTGCATTAGTACCTAGCACCTTGATTACACTGCCGGGGTGGTAATCTTCGCCTGCATATGCCATCATTACTTATGTCAAGCCTCTCGAGTTGTTATGAATACTATGTTGTTTTACGAGAGAGAGGAAATTAGTGCCAGTCCCCCAGAGTTTTGGGTGCTTAACACTGAAGCACTACACAGCCCTCTCAAATCCCACAACAAATCCTTGTTTAGTGCCACGCGGAGATAAGGACTTTGCAGCAACATCCCAGCATAAATAACCCGCATCCCTCTTTATTCGCAAAATGTCAAAAAAAAAAAAAAATCTCCCTTCTGCAATTATTTTTTTATTTTTTTTTTATTTTTATTTTTTTATTTTCCCTTTCCGCCCAAAGATGCATGAAATGC